>NW_027106871.1:1167011-1168718 GCF_000696795.3 Halyomorpha halys | reverse complement strand
CCTATATAACCAATTTAATAAATAAAGGTATAAAAAAAACAAAAAACAAGTAAATCAAAAATAAATATTATTAAAACAAAAATATATGAATTATTTTAAAGATATTTCTACTCAAAGTATTATACCAAAGACATGGACTTCAGCAATAAATATAAATAACAATTTAAGTGATAAAAATACCAGACATGAATGTGATAAGAAATATACTTATATTTACAAATGATTAAAAAGTCTGAATAGAACATTTAAAAGCTATGATGTACCAGAATATAAGTTCAGATATAGATTAACAAACAAAATTAGCAATTTGTATAACTCGTTTCAAACCCGCAGTGTGAGGTATACCAAAATATGGAGTGATTGATATTTATACAACTGGTTCTGGGATTTTATTTAGTAGACTGTATATAATGAATTTAAAAATAAATATATTATAGTGAAATAGGGAGATAAACCTCTATTCTTGAAATGAATTATAACACAACTAATTATATGCACTTAAGCCAAAGGGTTGTACAATCAGGTTTAGTTGTTAGGTTGCCTGACTGTGTTGAAGAAACAAGTCACTCATGATGATGTTGACAATGAGCAAAATGATGTTGCCCTGGGTAGCCTCTGTCCACTCATCTCTTTTTATTTGTTTTCACTCCTTGGGCGATGAGAGCCTACTACTCCCTTTGTTTGCCACTAGGGTGCAATTGAAAATTTTTGAGGGGGCTTTCTCAAACAACAGAACTGATGAAGATACAAATACGAGCTTGGTATATAAAATCAACTTTTTAAACTGTCCCCTGGTATGGATAGATTGGCTAATATTTAAAAGATAGGATTTATTAGCATTATAATGACTGTAAGAACAAATGTAACCATAAATATAGTAAAAAAAGAAAAAGAAAAAAAAAAACAGCATTAGCCTAACATCTCGCAGAAAAAGGGCACGATTTTGATTTTCAAGATGCTAAAATACTGTTTAAAGAAAAAATTAGTTAATTAGCCGGTTCGAATCCGGCCTGGGGCGACAACTTTTTTCATTGAGTGGCAGTCCCACAAAATGAAAAACTTTAACCCCCAACCATGGTTAGGCAGTATAGGACTCAAAAATGGGAGTTTTGGCCAAAAAAAGGAAAAAAAAAAAGTAGCTATAGAAGAAAGCTTTTAGAAGCAATTACAATACACAATGCAATAAAAAAATTAAATGTGTCCTACGCCAAACTGCTAAATAAACTAAACAAATAACGAACTGTATATCCTTCATCTTGATAACAAAAATGGTAGAATAAAATGCCCAACAGGGAGCCCTGTTTCATAAAAAAGTACAAACTAATACTATAATAATAATATACGTCTTATCGATTTAACTTAATACAATTTCTCTGACTTGTACAATAGTAACTTGTACTTTAGTACTTATTAATTCCTTTAATATCACTAATAGTCCTCCCAATTATGAAAAAAATAAGTATTAGTATTATTAGCACGTTGTTTCTATACTTGTATTTTGAACTAATACTATAAGCTTTCATTATGAAATAGGGCCCAGAACGCACTGAAATAGCACCAGTCGCATATAGTCTCTATATGGTGACAAAACATAAGAGAAAAGAAATATGACAACCCACTAACACCTCTGGAGTTTAAAAATCAGGTAAAAAAAGTTATTAAAATCTGTTTCAAAATTAGTTTTTAAAACAATAATTTAAAAAAAAA
>NW_027106871.1:1163613-1166291 GCF_000696795.3 Halyomorpha halys | reverse complement strand
GAAGAATTATATAATTAGAGGAAACGTCTTAAATGGCACTTATATCTCTGAAGTTGTCGAATTAAAATTGTGAAAATACAAACGTGTGAGATCGTAATGAAGTATAAAAAATAGTAACAAGAAGGAAGTGGCAATTATTGTCCAGTCGGAAGAAGAAAATTAAAACAAAGCTCCTACTTCATTAAGGGAACACTGGCTTTAAATTTTCTCTATTTAGGAATGACTTCTGTTCCGTCTTGAATTATCTTTTCTCATAAATCTCTTTGGAAGTTCTCTGCAGACTTTTCTGCAATAATCTAAGCATTGTCTCATTGAAATACATTATACATTAAAGTATGTATATATGTATATTTGCATTTTTTTTTTTTTTTTGTTTGGTGAGGAATAATTTTTATACATTATTTTAAACTTAATACGGTTTGAAATTAATGTGAATTGATCCACCGTTAGCACCGTGCTGCGCTTAAAAGAGGAACTGGCCCAAATTCCAACCGGGACAGTTCACTCCGAGAGAACATTTACACTCGAGCAGGACTTCTATCTTGCTCCTCAGCCTTTTAAACTCTGTAGTCTTATAGTTGGCAGAATGAACGAACGGCGCCTGATTGCAATTAAGATTTGTACCGTCGTATACGCGATCGAGGTAGCAAACGCCCTCATTATGTGAATGCTATTAACAAAAAACGGATTTGGCCCCTACGCCATGTATCAAATTCCATTTCATAAATGGTTAAAATTACCTGACAATCTTCAGAGAAGCGAATAGGAAAGTTAAAATGATTTCAGAAACAATTTTTTTTTTTTCAAATTAGAGAACTCTCGTTTTTTAGATTTAGAAGCAAAATCCAATTCCAATCATTTGGATATTAAAATTAATTATAAAATCTAAAGAAACAAAAACTAATCGCATTCTTTGTTAAAAATTTAATATGTACTTATCTGATTTCGAAACTGCTTAGCTCGCGCCTCCTATCGAAAAACTTAAAAATTAGAATTTACAAAACCATTATCCTTCCCACTGTTCTTTATGGATGTGAGGTGTGGCCTCTTGCACTAAGGGATTTTCGTCGGAACTGCGTCTTAGGGTTTTCGAAAATAAAGTATTACGCAAAATATTCGGACCGAAAAAGGATAATTAACGGGATAGTTTAGAAGATTACACAACGCTGAATTAAGGGACCTACACCCGGTAAATAATATAATTCAAGTTATAGCATTGCGGCGTATAAGATGGGCATGTAAGGTTGTTGGGCTTAGTAACGACCGGATCCCTAAAATGGTAACAAACACTGAACCAATGGGTAAACGTCCGAGGGGTAGACTGAAACGTAGATGGGAGGATTGTGTTAAAACAGATTCTGTGGAATTGGGTTTGGAGGGGCATCACTGAAAGAATGTATGCATAGAGCGTTTCTCATATCTAAATGTTGCTTTAATATGTAACAAACACGTTTTTTTTGACATGTTCATAACCTCTGCTATCTCTCTCACTTTAAACTGGCTGTCATCTTGCACCATTCGGTGAACTTTGGTGGTGTTTTCGGAAGTAGTTGCAGTTTGTGGACGTTCCGAACGTTCATCGTCTCCCACGCTCTTACGGCCACGTTTAAATTCAGCTGGCCTAAATATCACTGTGGTAAATGCACTTCAGAGTCCCCATATGTGTATGGATTCTGTGGAATCCAACTCATGTTTGATTAGCCTAGGCGTATTGCCTTTCAAAAACAAATATTTAATGACAGCTCGATTTTGTCCATTTTCACAAAAACAATCACTCAAACGACTGTTACATAAGAATTGCGCGTCCAAAATGGCTGAAACTTTGGTGGGTAACTGTGAATAGATGAACAATTTTTTTTTTCTAACTTCCTATATTTATTTATTAACAATACAATTATACATATTACTTACAAGCTAAGGAATATATATATACACATAAAACACTTAATCTAGGTTTGCCTTGCGACATTATAAGGTAAGACAAGCTTGGTCCGCTGAAGGCGGTTTTATATAAGTAGCTGCATTGCCAGGGGCTAACAAGGAATGGAGAGGGACTATTCCGGCTGGTGGTGTTGGGGTGTGGGTGACTTCAGACTGCAGAGCCAGAAGTCCTTCCCTCGGCGAGGACGTCGACCAAGGGGACCGTGCTTTGCCACCTCCCAGGTCTTGGGGGAGGGGCGATTTCTCGGAATAGGGGATTGGCACAGGCTTTCAGCCCATCAAAGAATTTGGTGTGCCTACGGCCTATGAATTCTGGCACAGAGGGGAGTTGGAGCTCCTCTCTGATGACACTATCCCTGGCCATTTGGAGTGTGGTTCCTCTGACTATTCGCCGAAGGAGGGAATTCTGGAAGCTCTGCAGTTTGGTAACGTGGTCTTGTAGAGGTGTCGCATGAGTGGTACACCATAGAGCAGAGTCGGACGTATTATTGCCTTGTAGATCTGCAGCTTGAGGCGGAGTGAGATCTGCTGTGATGTAAGCAGGTGATAGAGTCTATACGACTTCTGTCGGGCTAGCTTGAGCCTCTTCCTGGCTTGGCTAGAGAAGGTGAGGTACCTGTCAAGAGTCACGCCGAGGTAGAGGATGCTATTAGAGAGTTTCCGACCCTCACCATCCATAACGAACTGCTGGGGTAGAATAGAAGAACAACGAAATTCACTTGCTTTTATTTACGAGT
>NW_027106871.1:1158371-1163503 GCF_000696795.3 Halyomorpha halys | reverse complement strand
AAAGTACTCAAGACAGCTTTAATTGAAAAAATAATAAGTAGTTGTATTTTTTATAAAACATAAAAGAAGTTCAGAAATAGCATACTTTTTAACTGTATATTCGATTCCTCTGGAAAATCGCTCAGTTTGTAATAAACCTAAAAAAAAATAAAATCTTTTCTGCCAAGAACTCAAATTTTATTTGTATTAGGTTTGTTGAATTTATAATTTTTAGTTTTAAATTATGAAGTATTTAAAATATTTAATTAAAATTACTGTATACCTTGAAAGACGGAGATGGTTTCAGTTAATGGTCCACTAAAAAAAAAACAAAAAAATAACAGCTTAATTATTTTTTTATAAGTAGTTTTCATTTTTACTATTATTTATGGTCTATTATTAGACTCCGGTTCTGGTGAAACAACTTACTTTAATAAAAATCTATTTATGTGATACCTTAGCAACTAAGTTGAATTATTTTCATTATACCCGATGTCAATCTTATCAATCACATTCTTTATTCTTAGTTAGTGGAATTCTGTGGTGATTGATTTTGCGGAACATGGCTGAGGTTCAAAGAAAGCAATAAACTGCTACAAACCACTAATTCCTCACATGCCGCCTTCTTAATGAATCTTTTTAACATGTCAGGTTAAGCGGCTTAGTAAATTAAATGTTTTAGTACAGGAATCAAATTCCTTTGTGACTCCTCATCTCATCTATATTGAAATGATATTATTAAATAGGCAAACTACGTTTTTAACAGAACTTTCCGATGAAAACTGAAAAAAAAATTTTTTTTACTGTTAAAATGTTTTTCAGTCTAGAGGCTGTTAGACATTCTAATGTTTTCGCTACTTCTGTACAGTTTTCTGAATAACAATGGGAATTCTCGTTGATAAAGGAAGTAATTAATGTTCAGTTTAATATTTATTAATAATCAGTGATTAGTCGTAGTTTATTTAGTACTCCAAAGTTGTCAAGTTTCTCAAATTCAATAAAACAGGAACTAACTGGAATAGAGTAAACCTTTTCTAGGAGTGTTGGTCCATAGCTTGATAAAAATCTAAATAAAAAAAATATATATATTTTGCCCTGAAAGTTCCAAAACCAAAAGACGAAGAAAAAATGTTGGCCAGAGTACTTCCTGAGGTACTCAGATAATTACTGACTTTAGGTACTTCTTGGATTGTAGATATGTAATATTGCTATTACTTGCTTCTTCAATTACTATCCTACGTTTTAATTTAATTCAACTGCATAGTGTTATTGGGAAAATTTAGGAAAAGAACTTTTGTTATAGAAGTATAATTATTTAATTTATTCAAATATTGATATGATTTAAATAAATGTAATTTTAAATGGATTAAAAGTTTATATTGTATAAAGAAAAAGATGGAGACTTTTTTATTCGGATTACTATTACTTAAAGTGCAGTAGTTGTTGAGTGGATAGGAACCAGGCCTTATTTTTTAGATCTGTCTTCTCTTTTCATTTTTCGCCCAATCTCCTTAGCAAGCTCTCATTTAATACGAGCCGAGAAGCTGAGGGCGGGAGAGTGGTTTATGAAAAATTCAGATCTCTTTTAATCGAGAGCAGAAATTTTCTCTTTTGTTTTGTCCAAGTTTTGATTGAAATGGAGACTGAGATTTTGTTTTATTATTTTTTTTTTTAGTTTGAGGTTTGTTTTATTTTACTTTTTCCCCTTAATTTAAACGTTAACCAGAAACTTCTTTCACTTCTGATTTTAAAAAAAAATGTAAAGCCAAGTAATTAACTCATGTCAAACTGTCTTGTTCGCACTTACCATTCAACTTCGTATATCTACATATTCTTATCCACATATCCCAACAAAGTTATTAATCATTATTAACACCTCTGTTGAAGCAGGTTGCCATGGAATTGCTGTTGTTTGAATTTAAAATTTCAAAAACTACTAATAGTTAGCATTGCCTCTTTTAGCTGAAAAAAAAACTGTTTAGTTAGTGAAATTTTATATCGATTATTGGTAAATATTTATTTTAATTGCAAGAGATAATGATAATGATAATTAATATTGATTATGATAGTTAAAGATGCATCACGATAACTACATTCATATCACTATTATTTTTAGTTGATAACATTTAATTGTAATTATTTACTTATTTATTAAATTTAATGAAAATTAAGTTCTTCTGCCACTCCAGATTTATTCTAAAGGTTTTATAATTCTTTTCAGGATTAGTGGTTTTACAAATGGGGACACTTAATTTGAATGACCTCTCAGGTATGCTCATAAACCTGAGGGGATTTCCTTTCAGTTTGTGTAGAACTAATAGCATTACAGCAAAACTTATATCCAATATTTTTTAACAATTATTGGATTAAAATTTACCTCAATGGTAATTATCCATCAGTTTTTAAGAGGAAAACAAATAATATTGTTTGATAAGCTCACAGAGGTAATCTTCTAGCGGTACTATTTGTGTTCGAGTGCCACTTCGTCAAGGATTTGTCAGATTAGAAACCAAACAGGATATAAAAAATAATCTTTTAGACAAACACTCTAAACTAAAAATAAAAACTTCAAAAGAATATCATTTTATTTCTTTAATTAAAACTCACCTAATCGATATCAAACAGTCCGAACTGTTAAAGAGCTGATGTATCAGATTATGATTCACTTGTCTTTGTTGGCAGAGATATTCGAGAATTTGAAAGTTTTCATAAATAGAAAATTGGAGTGACAAATCTTTCATTGATAGCTTCATGGTCATAATTTATTTAGCATTAGTAATTAGTGGTTCGAGAAATCGAGACAAAACTGGAATCAAACGGTGGGGGAGAGGGTAAAACGGAGAAGGGTTTAAAAGTACTTCTATCAGCTGATGGCAGTCATTGTTCCGACATTGTATATCATCCTCACTCCAGCTTTTGTGAGATCCGTTATAGGTAAAATTTTTATACTGAATTGGAATGTTTTGCTATTTTTCATGCGTAAATGTGAGCTTACGATCCCTCAGATACTGTTGACCCCTGAATGGTATTCAGGTTCTCAAAATGGGGGCTACGGAAATCCCGGGGTGCCACGAGGGTCTGCAAGTGATTTTTACTTTTCTAATAAAAAAATAAGAAGTATAAAGTGCATTCTAGCATTTACTTTCCATTGTGTTTTCTTGTTTTCCTACATATTCAACGGCCCTAAGGATAATTGCGCGAACTTTTTTTTTAGCTCAACAAGAGTACCGTGACGAAAAAAGTTTGGAAACTGCTGGTATACTGCATGATCATTAGTCTACTGACATCTCCCTCTTCTCCGAAAGTTTTAACGATCTCGAAACGAAACATGGTAGCTTTTACTTATGGTAAATGGAGTTTCTTCCGGTCGTGGAGTCGACTTAATAATCTTTAGCAAGCTCTACAGCACACTTGACTCTGGAATTTCGATTGGATAAGTAAGCATATTTGCAATAGAAGGTTCTTCTACAGAATCTTAATTCAAAATGATTATATACCGGTCGGTTTTTTCAATGCGAAGCATCTAGAAGACGTCAAAAATCAAACAAACTAAAAGCACGAAATCTATTGAGAATTCAATTTTTTCTAAAAATCAGTCATCGTCATCGAGAATCCTTCATCTTCAGAATTCTTTATCGAGAAGGACGGAAGTGGAATTATCCGTAAATCGTCAAACTTGTAAAAAATTGTTAGCGGTTTTTGGCTAGTCACACTTTCAGGCCGAGTTTGATTTAAAAAATATTCGATATAAGACCATTTTAAAATTATATTCACAATGAAAATACTTATTTAAAAAGACCCCTTTCTACTGGAAATTTCGGGATTAATTACGCTGGAGAACCGGGACAAAGTCGACTTAATTACCGAAAGAAACTTCATTCACTAGAACTATGATCTACTACTACCATTGATTCTGGAAAAGCCAAAGCTTACTTCACAGTAGTGATAAGTATATAGAAACTAACTTTACGTTAAGTATGTACTTAGCACTACTGTGAAGTACGCCATCGAAATCAAATTCAAGAAAAAAGAGAATTGGTGACAATTGATTTATGAACACTTTTTTTTAAAAATTATTTTTCACTGATTTGAATCCGGTTTTCATATTGTAATGGCCCAACACAAACTTACATGGTACCTGGTGGCATGGGGAGGGAAGGAAGGATAGGGAAGAGAATTTTATTATTATTAAGAAATCAATCAAAAATAACAATTTTTTCAAGAAGAAGCCTTTTATCTGGTATTAAAGTGAGTTTGGATAAGAGTGAAAAAGATGACGAAAAACGTATTTATTGTCAGGTATATTCTATAATTAACATTTTAGACTTGAAAGCTCCACACGATGCAAGTTCGCGTTGGATCCACAATTTTTAGGCGGATATCGAAGTTTGATAAATAAGATCCGATAAAACAAAGTGTATAAAGTGCGCCTTCAACCTAATGCCAGGCACTCCGTCACTTTTGAATCGCTGGTTTGATTGTAGTGGACTGCATAAAATGAAATTAAAACATGGTTAACTGAAAGAACATCTATTGTATAAGTTACAGGTGGTATAGGGGGTGGCCGACACAACAGGTGCGTTAATGAATTTAAAATAATTGGTTAATGGCTTTCATAAGGCATTTGATGATGATGGATGTTAATTATACTGATAGGTGGACTTACTCCATACTTTGGCTATTCTTCCTTCATATCTTGATTTCCTCCGTCCTTCTCTGTTTCGGTAGACACCTCAGAGTGTCTTTACTCACTCATTTTTGTAATAGAATTTAGATGAAGAAAATAAAAGGCGCCTCTTGCCAAGGCTTTCTAACGAGTGTGAATACTTTTGTTTTCTCGGCCACATGAGGCGCTGGTGTTACGATTAGCCATATGATTGAGGTTGTTTCAAGTCTTCCTTTTGAACGAGACACAAAGTTTTAATGCAATATGTAGCTTAATACTTACTTATCCCTGACTCATTATATGCAACAAATTTTTAAGTTTTTTTTTCTACTTTTAAAGTATTTTTATTTATTGATTTAAGGTATTTATTTACTTTAAAGGTAAAAAAAACTAACTGTAAGAGAAGTATTACGATCGTGAAAAATTTCGAATTCAAATTTATGACGGAAATACACGTCTGGAGATTCCCTGAGTTAAAATAAACAAC
>NW_027106871.1:1157262-1157771 GCF_000696795.3 Halyomorpha halys | reverse complement strand
TTCATAAGGGATGTCCAGATCTCATGGCCCTTCTTATGACTTCGTTTGGCCGAAGTGCATCTTGCTCCGCTCCTGCTTCTGAAGCCTGGTCCTATCTCGTCTAAGTCTTCCTCTTTACTGCCCTCTTTTTCTGGTCTAGTTGTCCTACACCTTTTCTTCCACTTCCCTATTGGGCCGTTACCTTGTTTTTGAATCTCATTCCTCATTGGCCATAGGTGACAGAACGCTCCCGAGGTAGGCGTCCCCCTCAGGCCCGAGAGGGGGTGGTAAAGTTTGACATGTCCAGAAAGGGCCTGCACCTGCTTCATTTGATTCTGATCCTTCGTCAAAACCTGTCGTTTTTGTTGTAACACTTGAGTATTGGTAGATCTAATAAGGGAATGTGACAAACCAAACACAGTTGTGTATATATCCAGGGACGCAGTAAAAGGTGAAAGGTTCCTGGAAAGGCTCCTACCTACAGAATCTTAATTCAAAGTACTCAAGACAGCTTTAATTGAAAAAATAAT
>NW_027106871.1:1147033-1152520 GCF_000696795.3 Halyomorpha halys | reverse complement strand
TAATAATAATGTTGTTTTTTTTTATTTCGCTTAACATACACATGAGGCTTTCTGTTGACAGAATAACTAACTCTATAAAATCCTTTTTAGTATTTACAATATTGATTGCATATCAAATTAGCATTAAGTAAATGGTTAAATTTTAGTAAGCTGTTATTTTTTCATATTTCTGCTGTACTTTTACAGAAGAAAAATCTTTTTGCAACGAGAAATATTATCAAAATGTCTTTTCTGAAAACTGGTCAAATTTGAGTTAGTCAATACAGTAACTGAAATGCTCTTTAGAAAAATTAGTGCGGGAAAGCATTGCCCCAGTGAATAATATAGAAATGTCTGTTGTGAAACGAGCTAAGATCAAATACAATTAGGTAGTAAGTGAAACAGTGATAGCATCGCACTAGATTTTGATTAATATTACAGTTTAATAGTCGATAAAATATAATTAAAAAGATTTTAATTTTTTTATTTTTACTCATTTTGGTAGGAGTTTAATGATACTTCTCTATCTTGCCGCGCCTTCTTATAAATATTAGCTCTTATATAAATTTCAGAAAATAGTTCTTACCCTTTATCTCCTCGTCTATTCTTATTTTACCTACTGACTATAAGTGATACAAGTTGAAATTTACTAAAGAGCTGATGAGGGCGAAAGGTAAAATTAATTTAATATGAAGGATATTTTGAGGGTCTGGCAAAGAGGAACCCCTTTTCAGGACCTGCTGTGGTTTCAGAGACCGTTAATATACTCCAGGTTCCGATCCCGGCTTTGTCCCTCATATCCCTGATGAATCACCTTATGAAATTCCTCTCCTTTCCTCCCGTCGAAGAAATTAAGGGCCGACCACGTTTTCTGCCTGTGACGCGAAATTTGAACGCCTCGGTTATCGTCAATATTCCGAAGCTAAATTTGAAAGGTTGATAAGATATTAATGTTCTCATCGAAATAAAACTGTTAATTAATAAAATAAAACCAAATTATTACTTTATATTAATGTTCTATTATATAATGTACACACCTTTGTACATCAACTTATTTTTTATATTTTCTTTTCTTCGCCATATTATATTAATTGGGGCCGCCCATAGCTCAGTGGTTAAGACACAGTCTTACCAATTTGATGTTATTGGTATTGGTATGGTTATTGGCGGTGCCGGTTCGAATCCGGCCTGGGACGTCGACGTTTTTCATTGCGCGGCGGTCCCACAAAATGAAGAACTTTGACCCCCAACCATGGTTAGGCAGTATAGGACTCCAATGGGAGTCTTGGCCGAAAAAAAAAAAATTATATTAATTGTCCTCCCCTATTATGTATATTATCACTTAATGGTTCCCTCTTTTTAATATTTTATTTAATTTGTCAATACTCTTTAGTTTAACGGAAATGTTGGCTGATGTATAATATAATAATAAGTAACGAAAATGTATGCATTTTATTTTTATTTTTTTTTTTTTTCCGAACCCTCTAGAACAGAAATAAAAAGTGAATTAGTAAGTGCATTACTGTGATAAAAACAAAAGTAATTCGTGTTGTGTCTTACCTTTTACTACCTTTGGTATTTTAAGGTTACCTGTTATATTTAATTTTACATATGAGCTATCCATTCAAGGAGCTATTTTGAGTCCGGAGGTGAGGGGCCTCCTCGTGTTGTATCGCATATAAGATAAAAATAAAAATAAAAATAATATAGACGATAGATGTTGTTTTTAGTTACTATTCTATTTGATAAATCATCAGGCTGTCTGATACGCAACTGCGTATTTAGTATTTATAGGTAAAATCAGCCTGGTAATTATAATGTCACTATGCATTTTTAGGTCACACTATGTTGAAATTTAGGAATTAGATTATAATTTACTTTTGAATAATGTGCTAATAAAGATAATAATAAGATAATTGTGCGAACAAACGATGAACTAAGAAGTATACGAAATTCTCCAGTAAGGATCTTTGACAAATGTCTAGACTAGAAATCTAGTTGGGTTCATGTTCGGATTTCGAATTAATGTTCCGCAAACCACATCTGTCGCCGATGGTATTTACTCAGTGCGATAGGTCAAACCTGAAGACCTAGTTGGCATGCTAACCTTACCACAACCCTAATTGAGAAGGCAGGGAGTTGATACACCAAGTGGAAGTAAACGAGACAAGTCTTGCTGAGCTTTGATCGAGCGGCAGGTGGCCCGGAGTTTGCCAGTGAATTCGCCTTCAAGTTGTATAGCTAATGATGCTAAAAGCTCCTTCAACTCCCCAACTCTAGGAGCTATACTTAATGCCTTCTGTTCTTGATAGCGGGTTGAGGTCCAATCGAAATATCATATTAAACCAGTCACCAATATATAAGGTGTTCGGTCGTAAAACATGGTAACAGCCAAAATGAAAACATGTGGAAAATCGATTGTTATGTTTTGAAGATAATATGTAATATTTATCTTTAACAAAAATCACAAAATTATATTACCCATTTATTTTGAGGGTATTGAAAAACAAAAGTTTTACTAGTTGTCACCACCGTTTTTGTGGATATAAGAACAAATAATAGAGGAGAGGTACTTGCTCATACCAAGTTTTACAATATTTGAGGCACTCGTTCGTAAATTATGGTACCAATACCGCAACAGGAAAACATACAAAAAATGAAGTTGTATTGAAAAATAATTGTAATTGTATAGCCATAATCAGTAGTTTTAAAAACGACATTCTGTCGTCATTTCCGATTTCTAAGGATTCTCCGTTCTTCTTTACTAAACCAAACATAGCTGATCCTTCATTACCTGTTTTTCATAACATCTCAACAAAAATGTTCTTAGGGAATAAGATGTGCATACCGTCAAACCACAATTTTTATTTGATAAAACTGTAAGTAATAGGAAAATAATAATTAAACACTTATTTCCTAACACTCGTTCTCCTGCTCAAACCCATCATCTAATATATATGGTATCACTCATTCTTTATCTATAATAATTTCAAAATCTGTTTTTTCTTGTAATTTAGTGGTAAACCAGTAATTTTTAATGGCAAAGTTCGTTGATCCCCGGCCTCTTTCATTCTATTCCATAATATAGATCCTGCAAAGCTTTTACTTCTCAATTAGGATTATAAATTTTGAAAGGGCATAAACTTTGCCGGCTCACGGCGTTTAGTATTTGAAACTTCCAAGTTTCTACTCAATTTTCCGCAGTAACTACTCAATATTTATATTTCACCACAACATAGAGATATTTTCGATTGATATAATTTTTCGAAATAAGCTCGTTCTCTTGATATTGTTGGCGGATCATTCATTTTATTTGTATCATAATTTTTGTATTTTAATTTTATTTTTAGTAAATAACCTCGCATATTTTGAACCCTTTGTTGGCAAGATCAGTAGTATATGTGAAATTTGAAAACGATAAGCTAAAAATATAATAGTGTTTTTCATCTTGTTTACAATCTTTTTTACAAAAGGTCCTCCAGCGTAAGGAGCAAATTTATGGCATAGGCGGCCATGTATCAAAATATTTGTCACAGAGAGTTGTGAAAAAATGAGCTATCTGTTGAAGGTATATTGCTTTAATATATCTCTAACTTCCCAGCCGTTGTTTATCTTTTCATAAGACACTCACTATAACTTTGAAGAACGTTTCTGATAGTGAGTAAAGATTGGACAATAATAAGATATTGTTATTATTTTATCAAACAAAAATAAAAGACTTCCAACCAGTCAACAAATCAAAAAAAAAAATCCCAACAGCCTACATGCCGGTTTTCTTTATACCGATCTTTAAAAAAAATCTTAAAAAGTTAAAGGAAGTGGCTGAAAGCAAATTTATTTTTTCGAAGTTTCGCTAATGACATTAGTACCAAAATTCCAAACAATATGGAATCATACCTAGCTCTTCTGTGAGCTTAAATATAAACCGTTGCACACTGGCTCAAAAAAATATAAAAGAAAGTTCTAAAGCGGCGTAATAAATATAAAATAAAAGAAATAAAATAGATTTTGTTGTAATGAAGAAGAAGGGGAACATTGCATTTGCCAAAGGGGCCACTATAGGCGCCTCACCTTAGCAACCTCAAATCTGCAGCGGATTCGATTCCGACCTGGTCAGACTTTTATTTCTTGACGGCGCCATGAAATAATTTTATTTTTATATCTTTATTGGAATTTACTACTGTACATAATTATACATTTAGTAAATTTGATGTATGTTATCATGTAGTGATACAGGGGTGTAGAAAAACTACACAATTGACGTGCAGTGTCCTCTCTTTTGATTCTTGGGTGAGGATTTCAGGTTAGTCGTTTGTCCAGATGTAGTCCTGAATAACGGATCTGTTCGACTGGGGTTTGATCAACATTATTAAAGGATACTGTTGGGTAGTCGGTAGGTTTACGGCGAGGGGTAAAGGTGATTTGATGGGATTTATTTTAATCCTCCAATTACGAAATCATTCTTCGAGGGCTGTGATATGGGATTGGAGAGTTTGGGATGCAATTAAAGGCCGTGGAATGAAAACTCAACTCTTTCACTCAAGTTAGAATAGAATCTCTTCCTCAGTTTTCGAGAATGACCAGATAGGGGCTGAAAAAAACCCTTACCTACAGTATACTGACGTACACAAAACAGGTAAAACTTGTAGATATTACTAGAATAAATTTTAAGGACTTAATGTGCTTTGGGTCCAATAAAATCTCAATTCGATTTGAAGAAATCACATAAAAGATCTACATAGGTCTTAGTGAAAAAGGGTTTTCCATAATCAAGTTACATATCATAACAATATATTATGATATGTATGAGAGGCACCAGCTGGAGTTTTTTAACTTAAAATAATTTCTTTTGTCGGCGTGCCAAAGATACCGCCGGACCTAGGCAAAAATCCGTCGGCAACAGATCTAAAGAAATGTACAAAGATATATAGATAACAGAGGGTATGCACCCTCTGGGAACCATTAACCGTCTAGGCAGAGCCATTATCGTGGGCCAGTTTAGACATTAGAAAGTACAAAGAAATAGCCGCCGTAATTGATAACAAATAAACACCCCTTATCTCACACGGGCCTCTCTAAAAACCTCGGGAAACATAAAGTAAGCCGCCGGAAGCCGGCTTTCTTCAAAGAAGAAACATTTAAAGATGAAAGGTAAGACTTTCGTCGAAGATCATTGGACCTTCTCATCCCCTCTGAAAATAGAGGAACCAATCAAAGGACAGAAATCAAAAGAAGGAGGAGTCAGAAGGAGAGGGGAGAAAATTAACAAAAGGGCAGGAAAAAGAGTTTTTGGACACAGTCAAGGGGAGACAGTCAGTGGAAACAGTCAGGAGGAACAGTCAAGATCGGAGGACAGTCAAGGAAAGACAGTCGGACCCGGAGTTGAAGGAAGACAAGTTGAGGGAAGCTGAGAGAGGAGAACAATCTGACAGAGGAAGACAGTCTGGGAGATCAGCGGCAGCCGGGAGGCCATATGGACGCTTTTCCACGACAACCGCCAAGCCTACC
>NW_027106871.1:1136571-1142534 GCF_000696795.3 Halyomorpha halys | reverse complement strand
ATATATAATATAAATACATGATATAAATATATAAATACAGATACATATATTACATTAATATATGAATACATTTCAATATAATACCTGTACGGGGAACCCCAAATCGGGCTTAGAAACCCCGAAGCCCCGTACACGGCAATTATAATAATAATTACAATAAATCATACCAATTACTTGTTTCTTCTTCTTCCTTTGCCCAATGATAACGCCTCGGCTATTGCGACTGTAAGGCCAACTTACTACTTATAGTCTTTTTTATTTTTTTTTATGACTGCATAGTAATTCTAGAGGCCGAAATTCATGTTCGTTATAAAGCAAACAAGTAAAAAAGCAATTATGAAACTTTTAAAATGCTTTAAATGCTATCATATTAGTTTTATATTTTATAATTGATTAACGTACTTTATATTATTATTGTTTAGTAATTGATGGTGAATTGTTTTTGGGCATTATTTAACTTTTTTTTTTATCTAACATTGTTTTCCTTTGCTGATACGTAATTTGTCAACCTTATATCGGGTATATACAGCCATAACACAACCGCCATCTTGCCCTCTTATTTAATTTGGATAAGAGCTCTTCATCTCTTGCTTATGAACATAATCTAAAGCAGTGAGCTGAGAATGTACCCTTAGTAGATCTCTCTGTCTATGAATACTTTAATAAGTATTACCGAAGGATATTTTTATCTCAAATTTGGTCTTTATATTCTCTACAATTATTGAAGTGTTATTATTTTATAATTTTTTTTAATTAATTTGGAATGTAAAAAGTTAACGAAAATTTCGTATGGTAAATATTTAATGACTGAGCTTACTGTATTTAAAAATTTAAATAAAATATTTAAGAAAGAATCCAGAGAAAATAAATTATATTAAAAGAAATGATCCTTGGAGGAATTGAATAATTGAAAAACGTACACAACGCTAAACGTAAAATTGCAATAACTTTAATTAAGATTTTTCTATCTCAATTCCCTGAAATCTTAGCTGAAATTTTATGAAAAGGCTATTATCTTAGAGGCGAGGGTGCCGTCAATAGAAGCTCAGTATTTGCTGAGATCTTAGTAAGGCATTAGTAAGCTTAGTCATCCACTGAGAGCTGCCACCTCTCCTCTCGAGGCCTCTGACAGCCTTATGTAATCCTTGGCTCTCACTTCTACCACTTTTCTTCCTATGTTCTAAAGGACAAAAGACTACCCAAAAAATTATTTTTTTAAATAAATTTTTTTGCAAAAGGCTTACCTACGCAGCGTATCCACAAGGACGAATACCTCTAAAATATTATTTAAAAAAGTACTTCTTTTATCTATTAATCGACTTAATGATAATAAGTGATCGAATTAATTTTGTATTCATAGATTTATAATAGGATAATAATGATTGTTAGTTCACCCTGAATACGGAAACATAATTATATCTGCAATGTAAATAAAATTATTTGTATCCAAGTGGAGTCTCAAAACGCTTATTATTAAAAGTCCAACATTTCGGCCTCTATCCTCCAGGACTATCTAAAAATTACAGCTTTTATTTTACATCCATATTTGATAAACAACATTATTACTGACAAATTAGCATACCTTAATTATAAATTTACACTGAAGATCCAATAATTGAAAAACTTTTTGCAGGCAACTATGACTAGGTCATTAATTTGAGTCGATTCACCCTATTGTAAGAGTAAGGAGGGTTAAAAATATTGTCTGATATGAAAGTGATAATAGTGTTAAGTTTTTTCTGATACCTCTAAAACAGAAAAAACAATAAATTAGTGGAAGCTTTATTATGGGGAAAAAATAATAAATCATGTTGAGTATTACCTTTTACTACTTTTGGTATTTTAAGGTAACCTGCAATACTTATCTATTTATTATGAAATGTCCATTATGTATTATATGTATACTAGTTAAGAAGAATCCGGAGGTGAAGGGCCTCTTCATGTTGATTTCCGTATAGAAGATATAATAAAGAAATAAAAACAGTTATTATTAAAGACAATAGATAATGATAAAAATAATAAGAAAACAGCCTGAAGTCGAAGAGAAGTGTGAGGAGAGGGGAAGGGGTTATAAAATGATGTTAATAGGTGTTTTGGAACCTTTTCTGCCCTATCACCTCGCAGGAAGGGTGGATGGGGTGACAGATTGGAAGACTGAATTAAAGGAAGCAGGGAGACTGTCAAAGAATTTGATGTGTCTCCGTGTGATGTGCTGTTGTACAATCTCTAGCTGAAGTTCGTTATGAATGTGCGTCATGTTACATCTTTCCAGAGATCTCCCTCGACATATCTTCTGTAGTGCACTGTTTTGGTATTGTTGTAGAGATTTCAGGGCTTTTGGGTATAGAAAATTTAGTAGTGGTGCTTGGTGTAGGAGTGATGATCCTAATATTACTTCTTAAATGAGTAATTTGAGTCTGAGTGACAGCCCTGGTGAGTAGATGAGGTGTTTAAGCTGGTATGATGTTGACTTGACGATTTGTATTCTGGTCTGTATGTGTGCACTGAATGATACGTGTGTTTCTAGTTTCACGCCGAGATATGTGAGATGTTTCTTGGTTTGTATTATCTGTTGAGTTTTGGTGCTCTGTTAGGAGTTTTCTTGTATGAGAAAGTGATGGCGTCAGTTTTATGTGGGTTGATATGTTTATGTCTCGTAATCTGTTAGCGATGAGTTGGGCTGCTGCTGCAGCCTGGTCCATGGCCTTTTCTGCATTTATGCTCGCCGAGTATATGGCTATGTCATCAGCATAAGCAGATATTTGAGCATCGTCAAATTTCGTCCCGACTATGAAGGCAGTGTATATGTTAAATAAAACTGGCGCAAGGACCGAACCCTGGGGGACGCCACAATTGACGGGCTTGGGGTTGGAGTTTACAGTTTTGACCCGGAATGAGAAAGTCCGATCACTGATTTAGGACCCAACATTGTCGACCAGCTGGCCCGGGAATTTGTGAAGCCTGAGTTGTTGGATTAGTGTGGAGTGGGATACAGAATCAAATGCCTGTGTACAGTCTAGTGAGATCATGGCTGTGGCAAGGTTCCTATTTAGGTTGTTTGCTGCATCGCTGTGTGCAGCAACTCACACCACGCGAGAGCCCGGTTTGTTCCGGGGGGATGACGTCATGTGTGATTGCGGATGTGTATGAGGACTAGCTTCTCATATATTTTTGAGATGTGATTGAGGTGGCTGATAGGCCGGTAGTCTACCGGATCCTCTCTGCATTTTCTGGGCTTGAGGAGTGGAACAACGATAGCATGTTTCCACTCCGAAATATCTGAGGCGAGAGAAGGAGTTGTATATGTTAAGGAGAAACATTTGGGATTTTCTGGGAAGCTGTTTGAGTAGAACATACGAGATATTGTCCTTTCCAGTGGATCTGTTTTCCTTCGCTTTCCTCAGGGCTGCAGTCCGGTCTTCATAAGTTGAGAAGATGGTGTTTTGTAAGTTTTCGGTCTGGGGTTGATGGTGGTATACAGAATTAGTACGTGCACTGCCACGATGTAAGTAGTAGTCAGATAGAACGTCTGCCTGATCTGCGGAAGTGAGGAGCTCATCGCCTCGGTGGAATTTCACCAATCTCGATTTGTGGTGTTGTGACTACGGACTAGTTTCCAGAGGTTTTTGGGGTCGTTGTGTGTGCGGCGTAGTTGGTCATGCCATAGGGACGTTTTTCAGTGCGACATAAGGGATGTTATTTTTCTTATGAGACTGTTTATGATTGGTCTGTAAGTATGGTCTTTTGTCCTGTACCAGCATTTTTGGATTTTGCGTTGTTTAATTAGAATGAGTATGTTTTGGGGTGGTGTGCGTAGATGAATTGTTGTGGGTGTGAAGGTGGGTCAATACCCCCACGGCAGGCGTTGGCGGCCTCTCGGATGGTTTGTTGTAGAGTCAATGGTCGTACTTATGTCTTGTGGTGAGTTGAGTGTTGTAATGTTGGGTATGTTGTCGTATATGTGTGTTTTGTAAAGTTTCCAGTCAGCGTGTTTGAAGTTGTATTTCAAGGCTGTAGGTGGGATTGGTGTTGTGTGTTTGCTTAACTGATGGTAGGTGGTCATTATCACTAAAATCTAGTGTAGTACCGTTAGTGAATCTGTGTGGTTGTTGCTTGAGAAGTAGGTCAACTGTGGATGTGTATGATGGGTTTGATGTTTGTCTGTAAGTGTATGGATCAGGGTGTATTATTGTGTATTTTGTTTTGGTCAGGTAGTTTCCTAATGCATTGCCTTTAGCGCAGTTTCATGTGTGGTGTTTGGTGTTTAGGTCACCTAATGTGTTGTTTGTCGTTCTCGATGTCGCGGAGAAAAGTTTTGAGTGTGTCCGTTTTGGCACTGGGACTCCGGTTGATGCAAGTGATTTTGTAGGAGTGTTCGAGTCTGACTTGTAGTGCAATGGCTGTGTGTTTGTTGTCGTGGAGTGTGGAACCGTTGATGAGTCTGGATGGGACGTGTTAAGTGAATCTGCAATTAAAAATTAATGAAATAGTCATAAAATGGGTAGTTAAACAGCTAAAGAAAACTTATTAATAAATTGAAATGATTCCCTATTGTCTTATTGTCCATAGGGTGAAACTAATGATGTGACTGAAATTAATGACCTGTGAAGAATAGTCTGCAAAAAGGTTTTAAATCATTGGATATGAGATGTAAATTTATATTTCAGGTATTCTAATCTATTAGTAATAATGTTGTTTGTTAAAAACAAATCTACAATAAAAGCTGTTATTAATTAGATTTTCCATGAAGCATGCACGAATTGGCCGAAACGTTGGACCTTTAAATGAATAATAAAAAGTTTTTTGAGACTGTACTCGGATGAAAATTATTTTATTTAAACAATTTAAAACCAGTTTAAGGAAAGTGAAACGATTATATTTAGACTATATTATTATGCTTCATTTTTAACTCAGTTTTCCCTTCTTTTTTTTCTTTTTATACTCCTTATAAGACACTTGGAATTTATTTGGTCTGCGTCATCATACCCCTTCTAAAAAGTGTGACTAAGTCGAATGCCCATTCTATGCCCATAGCGCCTCATAATTTTTTTTTTCGTACCCTCCAAATTGAAAAAATTATTAATAAATAGTAAAAAATATGCTAGTTAAAGTTTCCTTCCATTTTCTTCCCATGGGTACTTTAAGGGGTGTTGTCTCACAAAAAAAAAAATTTTTTTTCTTCCCCTCCGCTTGAAATAGATATGAATAATAAAGAAATATGTCTGTTGCTATGCCTCCTCCATTTACCTATTGGTATTTTAAGGGTCTTGGTGGGGTTCACTGTATGTGAAGGATCAATGACGCAAAGTGCGAATAAATACAATGATGAGCGAAGAGGGTCTGCTTAGCTGGTGGTGTTCCTCACAATTTTTTTTTTTATTTTCAAAACCTCTTTATTTTTTCATTTAAATACAAAATGAAATTCAGAAGTTTTAATCAAGTAATTCGAATCAACATATTTTTCGAGTAGAGTAGATTCATTAAGATTTATCAATAAGTAATAGTGATGAATGATGACATTCATACTAAAATAAAATAAAATAAGAATGGAAAAAAAGTACATAAAAATAAATAAAATCACTTTTAAAATATATACAAACAGTAGGATAAAGAAAATGAACATAATCAAACTATGTGCATGAAAAAATAAATAAATAAATTAAAAGAATGATAAAAATAAAAGAATATCCAGTCACATTTACACTCCTCTCAGGATATAACTGATGATGAAAAGTTAAAGAAATTTTACTTTAACACACAGATGGAATGCTACTGTCCTGAGCTGAGATATCTTGTTTTTTTTCAAGCCACTTTGATTACCTGGTTGTAATTAGTTGATTGATTTTCACGCAGAGGGCGATGTCTGAAGTGCTGAGTTGCTATCTTAATATACGATGTTGATTCAACCTTAAACGTTGGGGATCAAGGGCTCCATTTGGAACGGCAATTATTTTATGGGTAAT
>NW_027106871.1:1126804-1136223 GCF_000696795.3 Halyomorpha halys | reverse complement strand
CATGTACATTCATATATACATTTTTCCAATATTTAAAAAATTTCCTGAATAATATTTGTTAAAATATCTATTCCTCAACTATGTTGCTAATGTTTTAAATAGTTTTCAGATAATATTTATATAGAACGAGCAACATAAACCTATCTCCACCATCTATTCCCATTTAAAACCCGTAGACTCCTAGTTACTTCTTTAAATATTTCCTCCATTTTTTTTTACTGTTCTAAGATAAATTTGTGAGCCTCTGGATACTTCGAGGCAAGACTCAAGCGATTAGTAAATTGCCTTGTACCGTCTTCAGAATCTCTAGGGATATCAATATCTCTCGATTTCATGAGTTGAAGTGGCTTTACCCTGCCTACGCTGCATTTTCTGAATATCCTTACAATAATTTTATCTATAAATATTTTCTTCCTTCTTAAGTTACCCACTCCTGCCGTCAATCATATCTTAGGTCTCCTTAAATTCTAATCACGTGTTCACTATAGCAATACCTGTTCCCAGTCTTTAAACTTATACACGACGGCTCACCTAAGTGTAGCTTTTGGCAGATCTCTCCTTATCAGATCCTCTTCTTCATATAATTCCATTCCTCCATACGTTGCTCCAGTACTCTTTCCACATTCAAATCCAACTTTATCATATCCTATCTAACCAGTCCCAATAGAACTAAAATTAATGTTTCTTATTTACTTTACTTTATGAAAACTGCTGTATTAGTTGGTAGATATTATTACTTTTAATTAGTTAATTTTAATTGCTATGTAAAGTGTTTTTTTTTAATTTAATATAATAAGTTAATTTATTTTTTCTGTTTAAAAACCTAAAAGTTACTACATTTCATTGACCATTTTTTTATTATGTATTGCTATGTATCGCAATACCAATTTGGGATAAGAGGAAATGGAAGTTAAATGTAATTAAACAAGGGGGCCTTTGTCGGCGTTTCAAACCTGATAATAGAATTGTACCCAACAGGTAGAACACCTGTACAATTAACAGCATATCAAGGAGGTTTCGTAAAAGGGCCAACTTACCAGGAAGGACACCCTAAATAAACTACTGATGTTGGCAAGGACCTAGGTGATAAAATATATTAGACATCAAAAGCAGTCGAGGATCGCAGAAGGGCAATTATGACGTGTTCCCACCCCCCTTGAACCCTCTAGAGAAGTTGGAGCTTAAATTGTTTAATGTGGAGGCAAGAAGGGCAATGTAACACCCTCTCAGAACAAAGTAGGGGAGGAAGACACAGAGACGAGGGAAGTCACAAGTCAGGAGGACAAGACTAGAAAGCCGGAAGCCGGAAGCAGTACAGAAGGGTAGAAGGATAAAACACTGAAAGAGGAAGAACATCCCCAGCGAGACTAGGAGGATGAGCATGAACCAAAATCGCTAAGACCCACCTGCGCATCCTCAGGCAGGTGCATCATGTTTCAGCTTGTATTCTGAATGGCAACCGAAATCAAAATTGATCATATTTAAATTCAATATGATGATAAGATATCTCAACTAGTATTCCTCAATTCATAGTATAGTAATTAAACTTTAAGTAAATAGATCTACCATGCTTTCCCATAGATTAGGATAGCTCTAATTATATATAGTTGTAAATATAATATAATATAAAACTAATGCAAAGAATGGGAAAGATTCAAGATTACCAAGCAGAAATCGCATAGGCTGTATCATCTGCTCATGTCACCACAGCTGTCTCCCCGACTGAAGCTGCAGATATATAAGGATATTATTCATACGAGGCTGCTCTATGCTGCACCTCTACTGCGGCACCTCTCCAAAACAACACTACAAAAACTCCAGCTACTAGAACTCTATCATTCGGCAGATCGTTCACGACGCTGCAGTGGGTCAGAAACAGTGCCACCCACTGAGAATTCCAGCTTCCCACATCAAGCTCTTTGATGAGCTGAAGGCCTGAGGAAACCCACTTTTCCGGGAGATTCCCGCTCCACCAAGACCTGGGAGGTGGTAAGAGAATGTTCCATTGGTGGATGTGCTCTCCAAGGGAAGGGGTTTAAGCTCAGTCTAAACCCAACCATTCATCACTAGTAGAGGGGTCCCTTCCCACTCGTGACAACGCCGACGGCGAATAAGCGCCACAGTGCTCCCTGCACTCAGCTTATCTCAGAACCTATCTTAAAATGCCCTTCAGGCAAAGAAAGGACATTTATGTTTACAATTTATTATGTACATATTATGTATACATATGATTTTGTTTGAAATAATAAAATTGATAGAAGGGTATGAAAACAAAAATACAAACCACACTTCCCTTCACAATTTAGAACCACAGCATGCTACCTCATAACGATGACCTCATAAATTGGTAAACACGGTACCTTCGGAGAAGAACTCAAATGATTAATTACATAAAATTACCTTTTCCATAGCAAGGGTATCCTAAAATTAATTATGTTACATACATTTCTAAGAATTTTAAGTCAGTTCCCATCAGAAACCGATAGAGAAACATAATATAAATACAAATACATATGTAAATAAATAAAACGCAGTTGTGGAAATTCAGCCTTAGAACAGCTTAAATAGCCTCGACATAGCAGTATTAATTATTTGTTACCCCGAGGCTCTAAATTCATCTATTATTTTTATAGTATTATTGTAAAAAGGTAGATATCATATTTGATTTTTGTTTTTTTAATTTCTCTTGTAAATCTATTGGAATTATTTCCAATCACCAACCAACATTATTTTAGAGGCCACTTCGGTGGACCTTGTATCTTTATTTTGTTTTGTTTTTTAACCATTTGTAACACTGTATTTTATCCCGAAGAACCGCCCATAAATCCAGGAGAAAAAAAGAAAAAAAAAACCATCAATGCTGAAATAGGTCGAATCGACTTCGAATCCGAAGAGATCCGTTATAGTAAAGTATTTATTAATATGTCAATAATTCTTTTTTTTATTCATGTCGTATACAGTTGAATATATGTAAAGAACTTTTTTTTTAGTAGCTTTCTCCTCGCGGAGAGAGAGAGAGAGAGAGAGAATTTATTTTCTTCCTATAGGCACGAAACCGTTTATTACTTTATATATTATACTATGTTACAAACTTATTCTTAATTTTTTACCAAGTATTAATCTTATAAAGTATTTGATAGGCGTCCTATTAAACAAAAAATATGTTATTTAATTAATAATAATCCAGTTATTATTTCATATAAAAATTCGTATATTTTTTTAACTGATATATTGCAAGATGACAAGATAATTTATAAAGAGGGTATTCTAGGGTTATTCCAAAACGTGCTTCAATAATCTCAAGAGTCGCAATAAAGATTGACATTGCACGTATCCTTTAAGAGTGTCTCAGACACGTTAGAAGGTCAAATGAATAAGTGAGACCCATCTTTTAATCAGTAATCTTTTCAAAGGTGGAAAACAAATATTGAGAAAGCTTATTTTCTTTATATCTTGAGAAGTTGGTTTGCAAAGCATTTAAGGAAACAAAGACAATTTCTCCTCTATCATTGGTTACTATATTTATTTCAGTGTCAGCATTACATCATAGTTTTTAAATATTTCATTCAGTAACTAAATTTAAATCTGTTATTAAAGTATAATCATAATTATTTTGCATCATTATTAAACTTTTCCTGCATTCTCTACACATATCCGAGCATTCTCGGAAAGCTTCGGCGACACTAGCGTTTTCTGGCTTAAGGTAACGGGGGTTCACACGAATAATCTTTTTAGATCGTAGGAAGATAGACCGGTTTGCGGTCATTAAAGGTATCAAAATAGTAAAAAAAAACAACTATTAATTGTCAACGAACGTTTCGCTCCAGTTTGCAGGGCTTCTTCAGGGCTGTCGGATTGAAACATAGATCTCAACCGTGTAGGAAGATAGTCCAGATGGTGTTCATTTAAGGTATCCAAATAGTAAAAGAAAACTATTTATTGTTAACTAACGTTTCGTCCCATTTTGCAGGGCTTCGTCGGGGCTGTCAGATTGATACCGAGATGTCAACTCGATAGAGCTTCAATTTGACAGCTCTGACGAAGCCCCTCCAAAGTGGGGTGAAACGTTGGTTATCAATAAATTTTTACTATTTTTAGGTCTTTTACTATTTTAATACCTTTATTGACCGCGACCCGAACTATCTTCCTACAATCTCCTTCACACGGTCAACTATCTTCTTCCAATAATCTGTTTACTAAGAAACTCCAAAAATGAACGAAAAATACCCGTCACGAATATAGAAGTCTTAATTTTTTTTTTTATTTCATTGCTCCTCAGTTATCCTGCAGGCAGTTTCAAAAAAACTGTAAGGCGTTTAAGGTCTTATTACAAACAACACAATTTTTATTTGGAAAATTGACGTTATTTCTTTTGAACGAGTTTATTTTGGCAGTGAAAATGAATTACATACACGTGAAATGGAAATTTAATTATATTTTGTATAGCATATTTGCAGTTCTGAAACATTCTTTGTCCACTAAATGAGGATAGAAGACAACCAAAATGTTATGACTTCGCGATTATAGAAGCCAGTAACCGTTCCAACCCGCAACTAGCCCCCTCTCCATCACCCGGATTTTTTCAGGGTGTTCACTGCTCAAGCTGAGGAGGTTATCTGTCAAAATAAAAGCATTTCGTTTATGTACGATTTATTCAACCACAAATATATGTTTTATACTTACTTCAGAAAAGCAGCATATCCAGCTGTGGAAAAATAAAAGAATCCATTACCTTCAAAACGCCGATTATTCTTGATCAAATGACTAACCTGGATTATGCATATAAAATTAAATGGTGAGATAATGAGTAATGTGAGTTTCATTCCTTGAGTAAATATTTTCTATAAATCGCAGAACATGCGAATCATTAAATTACCATACTGGCACATATCTGGGGTTACGACGAAGAGCATCAGGGTTGAACACATCAAGTTTGACCAAACTGTAAAAGGAAAAAAAAGGGAAGAAGTGACTGTGTCTAGAATAAGGATTGCCCACACCAATCCTACTCATATTATATCATACCAAACTACTAGTCAGTCTCCATTAACTATTTAATATATAACAGAGGAGTACATGTTTCTACGTCTAGCTTTTGTAAATCATACAAAACCACGCAAAGATTTACTCAATAGACAACATATTATCAATAAATAACATCATGGAACCATTAATTACAGGAAAACCAAAATATAAGAACAATACAAGCAGGTTTATTTAAACAATGTACATATCAAAATGGAAAACTTATAAAAAAAAATCAAAAGTAAATAAACATAGGAGTGAATGTATAAAAGATGCATATACAACAAAACCCTTACGCTTGATCAAAACCCATATTACCTATTAAACATAAAAACAATAAAAGTAAATTTAAAGTACATATCTTAAAAGAAATTAATAACCAAGTCGTTAATAGCCCGCAAAAAACAGTAAACTAATCTAACCGTTTGCATAAATTTAAACATGGAATCTTCCAATGATGGTTAACTCGAGTTAAATTCAAACCTCATCTTACTCAACCAAATGAACTATTCCACTTTTAATTTCCACCATGGTGATATCTTTCTAGATTTCTAATTTTTTTGAATACCACAAACCTAATTATTTAGTAATAAATCATAAAATCCAAGGTTCGGCCAAAACATAAAATTATCTTATTCCGAAAATTGTAGATTCTATTATGAATGATTTTTTTTTTTCTTTTTACTCTATGAAAGTTTTCTGTTACTGTAGAAAATATAAATAAAAGATATTACCGTGATTACTACTTTTGTTCCTTTTTCTTAAAATAACTGATTAACTGAGGAACAAAACGAAACAAACTCTTCTGTTAAATCCTTGCTGGATATTAAGAGGATATTTTAATTTTCTTCATCAAAAGTTTTAATGGAAAACATTCCTTCTCACTCAGGGGACATTAACTCATCTGTAAAAATAATGAAAATTATGAAAATCGAGGAAGAGACCTAAAATTATACACAGATCAGAGAGTCGGAGATAAAATATTCTCTTCTTTACTCGGAGCCAGTGAGCCATGAATTGAGGGAGGGAGGGTACTCGGGCACAGGCCGTGTCAATTTTTTATTGTTCAGATAAATATTTATTTCTACTGATTATAAAATTCAGCAACCTATTTAAATTTATTATAACACCTTCACTTTTATTCGTATTTTTAATCAGTGTATTTAGTTAAAGTTCTTTGGATATTATAGAGTATATAAATCTCTCAAACAGTAAATAACTAAGCAACTATTCTTTCTCTAATGCAAACAATAATCAGAACAGGAAAAGATGAAATCATAAAACATAATTTAGACAGCATATCATAGACATATTCCAAGCGAAAATAAACGGTGAGTACTCGAAAAGTAGTTACAAGGAAGCTTGTAAATTAATTTTTGTTAGTGTTTTATGGGAGTCAAGACATTATCTTACTCTAAGGGAGTTAACACAGCTCAAAGCCTGAATATTTTTCAACGTTTTCCCTTTCCAAAAAAAAAAAAAAAACTATTTTTAAAACCACCTGCTTACAAGAGAGCATTTCCTTCCCTGCTGCTGGAGATTTTGAAGATAATTATCTCTGTCACACAAATTCAAACTGAGCACTTTCTCTGATCTGAACAAACAGGTTAGCTCGAGCATGAGTCACATTCTATTTGTGGTTTTGTCTATATCTGTCACTTTTCCTATTTATATCTGCAAAGTGACTACTTCATCATTTAAACAAAAAACCTGAAAAAAAAATTACAATAGTAAAACCAAATAATTTAATAAATATACAAATATTAATTTTTACAGCGGTTCATCAATATTTCATTCAAATGCTCCTAATCTACCCATTTCTATGAATTTTGAGCCCAACTATCAAGTCGTTTTATACTTTGC
Source organism: Halyomorpha halys (assembly GCF_000696795.3). Taxonomy (NCBI): domain Eukaryota; kingdom Metazoa; phylum Arthropoda; class Insecta; order Hemiptera; family Pentatomidae; genus Halyomorpha; species Halyomorpha halys. The sequence continues at coordinate 1,129,335 of NW_027106871.1, read as the reverse complement.
CCTTCCACACATTTGGTTTAGCCCCCAAATCCTAAGTCTCCCTATCGTTAATTGATTCAAGACATATAATCCAACTTTCGTTTTATTCTAAGAATTCTTTTTTTTTTTTGTTAACAAGATTGTATTGTTAATATTGATGATTTTATCGTATTTTATTTATTTGACAAAAATTAAATCGGTATTTAATTTTTCTTGTCTACTTTATCTATAATCACTTTCAAAATGATAAAGTCATTAACAATATAGGCCTATTGGGGCTAACGCTGAAAATTGTACATTTATTCAGAGGAAAAAGGGAATAAATCAAGGTATTTTTATTTACTGGCATATTTTGGTGGACATTTGCACCTAGTTTACTCTTAAGGTTATGTGTTTTTATTATTTTGAAATTTTTTAAACATTGCAAAGAAGGTTGTATAGGAGGAATTATTCTTATAGGTGCAGTAAGTCCCACTGTGACTAATAAACGATTAACTAACAAAGTTCATCAAATATGTAATATCATAATTTGTAATGAACTGTGTTGGAACTATGTACTATATCTGTAATTTACTGAGTGATATCATCTTAGGAGGAAAATACTATTAATAATAGCTGTGAAATCCTGTAATAACTTTGAGATCTTGTAAAATGTCTTAAGAGATTACTGTATATTATTATTTACTTAATAAATTTATTTTCCTTATAAGTCCTCATATTTGAGAAAATAAAAGATTTTTTCCTTATAAACCATTATTTTTTAAATTTAAAGTCTTGATGATTTATTTTATGAGGAAAAAAGTGAATCCCATGTTTCTTATCTAAACCCGGACAGAAAATTGATGCATTAAAATGCTGAAACACTATTATATACTGGAGTAATGGAATTATTCTAACTATTACTTACTTAAGTAATAAATTGAAAGTATTTGTCACACGTTTATGGATGAGTAATACCCAAATTAATGGAAAATTGGTTAGTTTCGGGAAAAATACCTATCGATGGTAGTATTTAAGGCCAAAACTAGAATGCAAGATCTCCCGAATTCGAAGCTAAATTGGGTTACCCCAATACCAATTAATCTAGCCAAAGAATGGGAGCAATTTATGGGGCAACTTATGCATTGTAATCTTTGCAAGTTTTATGGTATCTGTTACCCATTGAGATTGTACAGGTCTGCAGGTCCAATCATTGTGATTGGATATGCAGATATTCACACAAGGTTATGTTCCCTTATTCATTTTCGCTGTGAAGTGGATCATAAAGGGTTAACCCAGCTAAGACGGATTCCATCGTCATGTCTTTTCAGTAGGGCAAGAAGAGCAGACTACCCCAGCGGTTCGTCGTGGATGGCGAGGGTCAGAATATCTCCAACACCATCCTCTATCTGGGCGTGACTATCGACAGTCACCTCACCTCCTCAAGTCACGCCAGGGGGAGACTAAAGCTGGCCCGGCATAAGTCGCATAGGCTCTACCATCTACTGACGTCACAACAGATCTCACTGCGCCTGAAGCTCCAAATATACAAGGCCATCATACGTCCAACGCTTCTCTATGGTGCACCACTCATGAGACACCTCTACAAAACAACACTGACCAAACTACAGAGTTTCCAGAACTCCCTTCTGAGACGAATAGTATACGGAACTTCACTCCTGTGGGCCAGGAACAGAGAAATATGTGAGGAGCTCCAACTCCCTACTGTGCTGGAATTCATAGGCCTTAGGCACATCAAATTTTTTGATGGGCTGAAAGCCTGTGCCAATCCACTGTTCCCTGAAATCACCCCTCCACCAAGACCTGGGAGGAGGCAGAGAATTGTTCCCCTTGATATCATATATCCCTATCGTTTCCTTATGGGAACAGACCTACAATTCTTTGAAATGTATTACCTATATACTTAAACTAAGAACTAGATAATATAGTGTTTAATTACTCATTGAATATCCTTTCAAATGGTTTCGTGTTCACCAATTTACTAAGCTATGGTAATCAGGAGGCATGCAAGGTGTTTAAAATATGAAATGAAGTCGGGGTAACATTAGATTATATTTACATGTGTATGAAATACGAGATTAATTGATAAATATGTTTATTATAATTTAAGTTTCATTAATATGTTTTGTTTAGGTTTTTTTCGGCCAAGACTCCCATTGGAGTCCTGTACTGCCTAATTATGGTTGGGGGTAAGAGTTTTTCATTTTGTGGGACCGCTACTCAATGAAAAAAGTCGACGCCCCAGGATCCGAACTGGCACCGCCAATAGACATAAAATTGGTAAGACTGTGTCTTAACCACTGAGCTGCGGGCGGCCCTCATTAATATGTTATCGGATTGAAAATACCGGATACCATTGTTGTTCTAATGATTTTTAAATCTGATTAATTTACTGCTCAAAATTACAGCTTAGAACTATTACTTATCTTGTGCGTGTTGTGGTTTTGAACCTTCTGGGTTCAAGTTGGCTTTGGTGGTTCTTCCTAGCTAAAAATCTCTTTCTTTCCCTCAATTATCTTTCTAGTCATTTCATTAGCTGAATTTTGGTGGCG
>NW_027106871.1:1124796-1126754 GCF_000696795.3 Halyomorpha halys | reverse complement strand
TACAATTGAGCCCATTAATATTAAATAAGTAATTTATTGATAATTATAAAAATTATCCAATTAGTCTAAAACTTCTTTATTAAAACATATTACAGGTCCAACATTCCGCCGATCCAGCCATCATCCAGAACAATCTTAATTTTAAGTATTAGTATTATGATCAAGTCAGTTAACTCAGTTGATACAAACCTATTTGTCACGTTTATTAATAATTTCTATTCTTCACAATTTTTGTGTTTTACTTTCAATTTGATTGAATAAAATACAAAAACACGGGTTTCCCATATTGTTTCTTTTTTCCAAATCTGATTTCACTTGAAACAAATAATTCACAACTAGGAAAATGGTCTAGACGGAGCGTAGAAAATAAGTTAGGTAATTAAATAACAGAATTATGTCATTAAATCGTTTATTCTGTGACACCGCGCAAGTCCAGAAATATCAATAACACGATTTTTATATAACTTTTTTTTTATTTATTGAGTTCAAGTTGGCTTTGGTGGTTCTTCCTAGCTAAAAATCTCTTTCTTTCCCTCAATTATCTTTCTAGTCATTTCATTAGCTGAATTTTGGTGGCGATCTAAACATTTTTGTTTTTTCGCTAATCCTTATAACTGGTCATGATGCAGCCGAAGTTACACCTCACACCTTTTTTCGCTCTATTGGATACTTGCTTCCTGTTCAGAAATACTCAGTAATGCCCTTAATACCACCACTTATTGTCCTTAATGTCCCCAGATGAAAGCTAACCCCTTTTTCCTGGAATCGGTCCCTGCTATTGTGGATACTCAGAATATCTATAGAATTAAATTTAACCTTTTTTCCCAACCCGGTATTGTGAATAAAAATAGCAATACATAATTATTTCAGATCTTCATTTTAATTACCATCATCTTTACCGATCAAAATGGATAAGAAGCGATTAAAGAAATAACTAATATAGATTAATAAAAATTTATTTTTTAAAAGTATTGAGCTGTGAATTGCAGAGCCTGAAATGAAACCGTTATTTTTCGTTCCTATTGAGGGAGCATTGAAGCTTTGAAGAACCGTTACGGCCGATTGAGCCGAAAGAGATCAGCCTAGAATGGCCCGAGATTAGATTCATTCTCGGAAATATTATTCAACTAACTTTGTAAATTGAAAGGCCTTAGCGATTCCATTAACCCATTTTAAGATTTCTCAACTTTAATTCGCCCAGGTACAATTGCCCGTTTTATACTATTTAAAAGCAATTATGCCCATTTTTATTCTGACTTCAAAAGCTTTCTTAATCGGTTAGCAAACATAATCCGTCACAAGATTTAGTTGACCAAACCGCTACTATCGTGTTCAAGTAACTACACAAATAGAACTTCGAAATAATCCAATAACGTTCTGGGAATCCACCACTCTTGTTTATATGTTTACATTCTACACCAGTGGTTCTCAAACTTTTTTCGCTACAGCACCCTTGCAGTGTTGAACGATTTTTATAGCATCCTTCGGGCAGGAAAAACTTCGCAGCCCAGTTATCCTTAAAACCCGTTTGACTACTTAGGAAAAGAAGAAAAAACAGTGAAAATTAAATTAAAGCATAGGTTGGCCTTACATAGTTATTGTGGCAGCTTGTGATTTTTTTTTTTAACATTTTATTATGGGGGAGTATATTCTCGTGCAAAAGACACCCCTAACTATTTCCAACGCTAGAATCATGGAACAATTATAAATAATAAAGATCAATTATTAAAAAAAATTAATAATACTTCTGTAAATAATAATAATAGAGAAAGTAACAAATAAAAATAAATTATATGTATATATAGTTGACCGTAAAGATTTAAATATAAGAAGATGGTCATGGTTGCGGACAAAAAAAGAACAAATAGTTTAAAACTATTTTGATGTCCGACGTTTCGCCCCACTTTGCAGGGCTTCATCAGGGCTTTTCAAAGCGAACGGTTGAACCAACATTATAT
>NW_027106871.1:1122525-1123014 GCF_000696795.3 Halyomorpha halys | reverse complement strand
ATTATTAATTAATCATATAATTTGAAAAAATAAATCAACCCACCATTCTTGATACATCAATCAACCATATCTTTGCAAGTTACGTATATAATTTTATACTTCGAGACTTCTTTTGAAATATCAGTAGAATACGTAAGTTGTTTTTTAAATGGTATATAGTGATGACATGTTTTTATTCTAATAATTAATAATTCACACGTGAGTTCTAGATTCGTGACGTTTAACGTGCACGTTTTATAACATTTGTCTGTTGTAGAGGAGTGAAAATCACTGATGGGGAATAAAATTGGTGTCTATGTCCAGAAGTTTCGTAATAATACATTAAATTTGTACCTCATTGGCCAGCACATTAATAAAATTGTATGTTAAGAGGAGTTTCCGATATGGAGAGATGTCCGTTAAGAAAAGTTATGTAAGTAATGAATATTTTTCTTCTTTTGCTCGCAGTAGTACCCAAGTGCTCTTTTGCTTAAAGAACCACTTATAAAA
>NW_027106871.1:1122115-1122475 GCF_000696795.3 Halyomorpha halys | reverse complement strand
GATGTGATAAATGTTTTAGAACGTATGATAATCTTAGAAAGGAACCACCCAATGGTGGTACTTCAATCTTTGCTTTAAATTAGATGATCACGAGGCCTTCTTCTTTTCAAACGCCTAGGGTATTATCACGGATGAGAGAATAAGAACTAAATGGGTTTGGTTTCGTAAGGATTTTGGAATGATAGGAGGTATATCTATTATGGGGCTAAATCTTCAATGAATGGGATGTTTAGGTCTTTATAGATGAGTTCATTTAAAAGTGAGTTTTTTCTCGCACCCGTTGGGTAAAATAAAAATATATAATTCCGCATTCTATCGCCTACCATTTTATTTCTACTCCATAAAATTCAATCTTATATT
>NW_027106871.1:1119040-1120631 GCF_000696795.3 Halyomorpha halys | reverse complement strand
TCCGTTAAGAAAAGTTATGTAAGTAATGAATATTTTTCTTCTTTTGCTCGCAGTAGTACCCAAGTGCTCTTTTGCTTAAAGAACCACTTATAAAAACAAATTATGCATAAAAAAAATTGCTGAGGGCAAAAAAGGATGTGATATGACTGAGGACGATCAAGGAATATAATCTAATTCCTGTCTATTATTTAGTAGTGGTGATATGGTGAGATAACTGACCATATCCGGAGAGCAGTTTAGTCCAGCGTTCTCCCTGCGTCTTGGTAGCTCTCTTCACAGCGCTCACACCAATCATATCACCTTCCTTTCTTACTGAATGATCATCAAGAGGAAACAGGTGCTGATCCGGTATGTCATTTAAAAAACAATAATGAGTAACTGTAATCTTCACCCAAGTATTCAAAATATTTTGAATAATATAATTTTAATAGTAATCTTTTCTAATATAATTCTTTGAATATGGGACTAGATAATGTAAGGATGTCCTAAACGTTGCCCGGAAAATTAAATAAAGAGATAAGAAGTAGTGGGGTTTTTTCCTTGAACAGAAAAAAAAATGGTACAAAGTAATAGTAATTTATTTTATAAAATCAGTGTTTACTATTCATATTCATTCATTTTTTAATTTATTTCTTGTTGTAGATAATTTTAACAATTTGCTTTTTCACGACTAAAGGTGGAGAAGCTGTGTATTAAAACAGAAAATTAAAAAACAATTATGACCTCATGTTTTCAAAGGTCTAGTTGATCTCATAGCAATTTTATAAAATTACGTCAAATATTTTCGTTTGTGCTTCTACCTCAGTAAACATATATTTCGATAATGAATCCTCCGATTTAGTTCAAATTAGAAGGGAAAAAATGGAGTGGTGAAAACAGGTCTAGTAGTAATTTTATCAGATTCCATCAAATACTTTAGATTCGCCATGCGCAAATGGACTTTTCTAAAGCGAAAAAACTTATATTAATAATGAAATTTTTAAAAAATTACAATTTGTTCTTAACCTTTAAGTATGGTTAATTTTGTACCTACATATTCAGTAGGAATTGTGAGGAAAATGTACTGACACATCGCTGCTCTGGTCGTATAATGACACAACAGTAAAATGGACTTCATAGTGTTGGCGGGTTCAAAAATGCATTTACTATATATTTGTCAATCAACATAATTGTACTAAAAAAATCGTTATGAAAGGAATTTCGTAAGTACAATTTTGGTGGTTCTCAAACTTTTATAGTAGTGTAATAATATTTCCAGAGTATCAAACTTTTCTTACATATTTTTCAGAGAAAAAAAATAATGCCAATGAGCGGAGACTATTTATGAGTTTAAATACCCAAAAAGGCCATTTTAGTCTCAAATAAATTAATTTATTGATCTTGAGAAGGAATCTATTTGAGACTAGAATGGCCATTTTTTTTATTTATCTATTCTGCAAATGGAATTTTAATTTAAGAAATAAACTTAGATTTCAATCATATAATTCCTGATCACCAGTTTGGGTTCCAAAGATCCCACTCCACTATCCAGCAATATCATCGTGTGGTGGACGTAGTCTCGTCTTTTTTGGAGCGCGAGTTAACGAACGCT
>NW_027106871.1:1110895-1117413 GCF_000696795.3 Halyomorpha halys | reverse complement strand
TCACTGTTGTTTTTCATCAGGTATTACACTATCCTATAATTAAAACAGGAAATAATTATTAAAACTACTCAAGTTCTAGGTCAAGAGAGAAGATAAAATTTAATAAAGAACCTAAATTGAATCACGATTTTTTTTCTTAATCTTCGTTCATCCGTTGTTCCATATACCCAAATGTACAGATAATCTGGATAACTCTTAAAGTGACTGTAAGAAAGAATATATCATAATTGTTCTTATTATGGAACAAGGTCCATAGCTTTTTCAGCAATGTTAAAAAAAACACTTTTGAAATAAAAGGGAAAATATATTAATTTTTTTGTGATTTATAAATTTCTTGTTACTGATCCTGAAAGATTCTAGGTAATCAGCAATCGAATTAACAATATTTGAATATTTTGTTTTAAATCTACTGTACAAATGAAATTTTCCCTAATGCAATCAATTAGAGCTGATATATGACTTAGTCAAATGCCAAAGAACACCACTTAAGAAATATCTCGTTCTAAGTATTTTGAAATCACAAAATAATTATCACCAATGGTTCAACATTGTCCTCAATGCTTTACTTGAGTCTATTATCCCACTCCTTCAAGTTGACATAATCCTTTTTAAGACATATTTAGATAACCTTCTCCTCTTCCTTAATCCCGATAAAATCCGTGATATTTATCCAACCACTCACTTCTCACCACTTGCCTTTAATTTATTGGAGAATTTGAAAATAATCACTACCTTTCTTTCCTTGACCTCCTCATCATATAAACCCCTAAAAAAACATCGTATCTACCTGACTGGTACACTAAACCAACTTACACAGGCAGACTTTTAAACTGTCATTCCTAACACCCATACCTTCAAACAATTAACGTAGCTTAGAACCTAATTCATAGTTGCCTATCCCTCTCAAATTATCTTTTCCTGAAACTAACATACACTGCATAAAACAGATACTGTTAAATAATAACTTTCCCTCCCAAATCATTAATAAACTTATAAATAACTAAAAAAATCGTCTCACCACTTCATCTAGTTCTTCACAACACCTCTTTATCACCTTTTACTTTTATACGTCATACATTCCCTCTCTTTCAGGTAGCATCCAAATATTCTTACATTCCGCTATACCCAACCTTCGAATTACATTCAGATCTCATTATAAACTGCCTAAAATCTAATTGCATCTTAAGGATCCTATACCTCTTTTGCAATTATTCCATGCCGTACACCTAATCCCTGGTTCCACTCGCAATTGCGATTCCTCGTGCAATGGTGAAACAAAAATCCATTCTCAAAGACTGCATCGCACAACATTAATATTCTGTCTCCACCCATAATTCTTCTGCCTCTAAACTTTAAGAACACTTCCCATCATTAAACCATTCCTTTGATTTTGAAACTTGGTGAAAAAAAAATATATGTAGATGACCTTTTATAAATTATTACCACAGTCCGCAACCATGACAAAAGACGTATCTTCTCTAAAAGCTTTTATATCCAATTAGAACCTTCTTCCGTCAATGGACAAACTGAACTAATCACTAGTATATTCATTTCCATATACTCAGGTTATTAAAAGAGTATAATATTATAAAGGCTTAACGAACCCGATACCACCAAGCGCTCTCTGCATACATCCTTTCAGAGATGCCCCTCCAAACCCAATTCCACTAAATCAGTTTTAACGCAATCCTCCCATCTACGTTTCGGTCTACCACTCGGACCTTTACCAGTTGGTTCAGTGTTTATTAACATTTTAGGGATCCGCTCGTTACTAAGCCCTACAACCTTACATGCCCATCTTACATGCCGCAATGCTATAGCTTGGATTATATTTACCGGGTGTAGGCCCCTTAGTTCAGCATTAAAAGAGTATTAATGTTATGATTATTTTTTACTACCCTTACTTTATTCATTTTCATTTTTTAGCATTTTGATTTTCTTTGTATTCTTTACATATAATATATTATTTTCCCTATTTATTTTTATTTTTCAAACTATTTGTTGTCATCTTTGGTATATCTTACTTTTCTACCGATCTATATTTAACTTAAATGCAATCTTGACTTTTACCGGCAGCTCCTTATTCTATTTCAACATATTTTTTTTAAACTCTAAAATATGTTTTTAGAAGCGCAATTGCACTTTTTCTTGAGATCTGCACTTATAAGTATGTTCTTTATGTCTTATTTTTTTTTTCATCTTTCTTTCTACACTTTCTCCTTTCTCTACTCTTTCTTCCTTACCCACTTTTATCTTAGTACTGAGTACTTTATGAAATATTAGTAATAACCGTTTTTGTGGGAGCTCTTGTTGCCAACGCGGGAGCTTTTATCATTAAGGTAAAACAAAAAAATTATAATTCTTTTAAGCCGAGTTATCACCGTAGGAAGTCTCAGCTGTCCGTGTACTCAAAATTAGACTCAGAGCCAATTTAATACAGATGAGGGCTAGAAAGGCGAGTATTGTGCCGAGCATTGTTGCTTCATAAAGGCTTTAAAGGAAACACTGGCCCTCGTTCTTGGCCAACGGTTTATCAAAAAACAGGGAAGGCTTCGGCCTTTAGAGGTGGCTGTATCGATTCAATCACAAACCGCCCTTAATGTTATAAGTAAAATTAATCTCTCTATAAAGGTGTGTTATAAATAAACGCTTTGATCACATGCCTAATGGGTGGTTATAAAAAGGAAATTTTTCTATTCATTCGACGAGTTTATTCATTTTCCTTTTCTGTTAAAGGGAAAAGAAACAATATACTTCAGAGCCCCCATTTTTAGGAATTTAATGGTTTTTATCTAATATATTATAGGAACATAATCCGAGGGGGGTTCAATAAAGGACCAAAATAGTAAGTTATTTTATTATTTAATATATTTATACGGTTACTCATAAATATTTGTTTACTATTTTATTGACCGCTACAAGACCATCTTCCTATAAAATATTTTTAAAAATAAATAAATCGCACTCTTTCTCCACTGGTATTGCAGTGATAAGACATTTACGGTAATTTATTGGAGCTCAACAAATTATTTTCTTAAAAAAATAGATTAAACAATTTAGATGTTTTAATTTTTTTTTTATTTAACAAATACATTTATAAATAGTACATATAACGTCAATGTAGCGTAAAAAGGGCGAATGTAACATTTTTTAAAACAGTATATTTTGTGCCATGCCTTGCCTGAAAGTTGTTTTTGGATGAAACCTGATAGAGGCTTACATTTTTTGAGAACCTGGGAGATTCATGATTGCGTTCAACACAGTTGAACTAATTTCGAATGATGTTAATGAAACTTTGGTCATAAATTTATACTCAAATTTCTGGAGGGACAACATCCGGGGAAAGGCCAAAAGATTTTTGTAGCAACATTCTGCCTTAAGTTAAACCTTTAGTATTTAAATTGTAGTAGCTCATTGGTGGCAGGCATCTTCAGCACCTACCAATGCTAAATCATTTCCATTGAAAGTTTCCTAAGTTTGCGTTGGTTTAGTCTGAAGATGAGAAAAGGAATTTCAAAGAAAAGACCGCTGTTTTTGTAGTTGTATTGTAGTAGAATGTTTTTCTCCTGAAAACTAACGTAGATTTTTAACTGCAGAGGAAGCTCGGGAAACGATCAAACGCTGTAATTTTCCCAAGGTGGTGGAAATTATTACAATAAATCACATAAGACTGATGAAAGGTGATTCATTAAATACTAGATGTGCTAGCTTATAGTTGCTACAAAAATGTATTGGATCGTAGAAAATTAAAAATGTCTCAATAATTTTTTTTTTTAATATTATATTTTTTTGAATATACTTCCCTAGAAATTGTTTGAAAATTTACCTTTAGCGTTCATAAGCCATTTTGAGAATAATTTTGTTTTTAAATAAAATATTAGCTGTTTAAAATATGCTCTCAGATCTTGGATTTATTTTTTCCTTTTCTGGATTTTCTCATCATACTGATTATTTACATGCTTTCTGAAAGTATATTTAGAGCCTAAAATTACACCATGATATTTAACACTATATACTTTTTTTTTAGTAAATATGGTAATTTAAATTTTACCATAATTTGGTTTTACTCAACACCCATTGAAGTATTTTAAGCATTAGTTAAATTATAGGCAATGGTGCAATTTTATACTAGGAAATATAGTGTGTTGCGTCATCTGAAAATAATGCAATATTTCATTTTGTTCGTATCTAATTGTGTTATCCTGTCAAAAAATATTTATATTAAAAATAAACTTGTCTAGAAATGATCTCTAGTGAACTCCTTTGTATACCACCCTCGTAATGTCCCTTGCGACTCAATTCAATTGACATGGCAGAGGTCCAATATGCACTGGTAGACTGCATATTGGATGTTTGCTGCATGGTCTGATCATACTGGCCATGCAGCAGACATGGCTTATGAGCACTTGATTGGCCAGCCCTATAACTGCCCTTGCTATTCGTGGACAAACTTATCACTGTTCTGAACTAACCAGACAGCGATCATCGAAATGGATCGCTGTCTGTTAGTGTGGATCGTTGTCTGTTAGTTACTTTGTCTAACGTGGGAGCTTCTGATTAGCTACAAGTTTGTTTAAATTGATTTATAGCTTAACTGTGATTTTCTGTATATGTAATTATTCAAAATTACCTGCCTCTATAAAATTATCAACATTAGATGAAACATGAAGACTAATATCAGGTATAAGTAAAGTCTAGAAAAGTCGTTAAGATGAAAAAAAAATAAAAATCTGAGTATCAACAGCAATAAAAAAAACACATTTTGTAGCAAGAAACGTAGACTATCTCGATTATGACTAAATCATTGCCGGCGATGAACACACACTGCTTTGCCCTTAGCAAACGATAGCAGGCGAGCTGGGATTCCATTAGCCCAGTATAACCTAATCCCATAGCTCGCTCATTCCCGCCTTCTTTCCTCTTCGCTAATCGGATTCCAACTAGCAAATAAAAATGCCTCGCTTCCTCAGAGATGGAGGCTTATTCTCCCTCCTATATATTTTACAGTATCAGTTATTCTCTAGATAGCTTTCTTTTTATTCCCACTGACTGTATGATACAAAAGACATTAAACTAGTTGTTAAATATTATTATTAATATATATATATAAAGTTACGGTCTGAGTCAGCTGTCATTCCGATGTCAGCTGACTGAAGACATCAGCTGATTGAATGAATATAAAGAGATGTACCAACCCAATAAAACTAGGAGGCCCCTCACCTCCGGACTTAAAATAGCTCTTTTTTAGAATGGATAACTCATATATGACATTAAACATAAGAGGTAACCTTAAAATACCAAAGGTAGTAAAAGGTAAGACACAACACGAATTACTTTTCTTTTTCACAGTAATTCACTTTTTTTATTTCTGTTTTAGAGGGTTCGGAAAAAAAACAAAAAACAAACAATAAAACTAATAAAGTATTTTACAGCAATTCAAGCGTGTCAGATCTTATACCTTCTTTTCTTTCTTTTTTTTAAAGTTTTACTTTAAATTTTGCATACTTAAGTGATGCCGAAACCCGAGACTTTTAGATACTGGCGTATTTTTTGTTTTCAAGAAGAATTTTTTTTTTGTTTTGATTTATTCGTCTCCATTCATTTTATAAAAATAAAAGGCCAGTAACAGAATCGTGAGAGCAGCAGTTCTGAACCTGGTCGGTTTGAACCAAAAAGCCCTAGAAAAGTTGTGTTGTGGAAAGAGGACACACCAGGTTCAGGAATGTCAGTGTAAACTAACCACCCTGGGTGGCCCTTGTGAGGTAGGCTTCCTGGTACATATTGTAGGAAGTATGCCAAGAGAATACAAAATAATTGTGGGATGTGACCTCCTAGGGAAGGTGGGAGCTTGGATTAGGAATAGTAGGGGAAAATGGAGAATTAAGTTGGGGGATAAAATTTACAAATGTCATTTTCAGCAGAAGAATGCGGGCGCTCGGGTTGGGGCAATCCATCAGGCAGAGGCTGGAGACGAAGCCTTAAGAGGGAATATGTAGATATCTTTTCTAAAGAAGAGGACATGCTCGGGACGACCGGGAGTACGGTCCTCTCACTAAAACAAGACATACGTGAAAGAGAGACGTTAAGTCACCACATCCCAGAAGAGCTCGAACGTTTAAAACTTCAAGGAATAATTATTGATAGTACTTCCCCGTACAATATTCCGTTGTCAACAGTGAAAAATAAGAGCGTGCCTGGTGAAACTACCGAAAAGTACAGGGTGGTGATTGATTACAGGAAGCTGAACGAGAATACCACAGATGAAAAATATCCGATGGTATTCAGCACATTGGGCTTAAAGGCTGGATATCATCAAATTAATGAAGAAAATAACAAAACCTAATCTGAAAAAAATAAAGATGAATATAAAGGGTTTGAAATATGACTTTTGGTTAGTGTTTATTGAGGAAGCACAGTTTATTTCTTGACATTACATTTATTATAAATAATCATTTATTAAATATTTATTAGCATTATTAATACATATTTATTAACAAATTATGTACAGTTCTTTTTAC
>NW_027106871.1:1108450-1110829 GCF_000696795.3 Halyomorpha halys | reverse complement strand
CACTGCTGCCTAGATAACTGTCTCCTTGTAGTAATCAGAGAAGGAAAGTCTAGATACACTTCTTGAGACCACCGTAAAATAAATATTAACAAATAAATAAATACATAAAGATCATTAACGTATTATTAATAAATATGTTTCTCTTTTTTTTACTTCTTGATGGTGAAACTTGATTTAAATTTTGTATAATCCTTGAAGTAGGAGATCTATGTTGTTTTTTGTTTTGTTTTTTCTTTTTTTTGTCCTTTTTCTTACTTCCTAAAACAAATAAAAAACAAACAAATTACAATGTATACAAAGGAAAAATATATGTACATATGCCGGCGATTGAAAGCATCTTGTTTTGACAGTATGGCATTGTAAGATAGGTTGACGGGTCCGCTGAAAGCGGTGCCGTCGGTGATGGCATTTGTTTGCCTGAAGTGAAATCTATGAATTACTCACTGTCTTTATAAACTGCGTTCAGATCAACTGGTTATCCCAGAGAAGAACAGTATGTGTACTATTGGATTGAAGTGATTTTGAGCTAGAGAGAGAAATTTTCATAATTCCAATACATTTTCCAATATAACGCCTTAAAATGGAAATGTTTCATCCACTTTGTTGGTTTTACATCGAGAAATTTGGCAAACGTGTCCCACGCTCGTTCCGATCTAGAAGTCCAGAAACATTATTTTAGATAATTTTATCTATCATTGTTTTCTGTCTTTGATTTGTATAAATGTTAAGCTGAAACAAAAGCTATATATAATAGATAGATCTATAATTTTTTTTCCTATGTATAATAAGGAAAAACACACTACCGATTGTGTTAGAGAATTTTAATTTTCTTAGCAGTCTTAAATACGAATTTTCTTAGAAATCAAAAATTATTTGACCTGGCCCACTTCCCTATATTGGTCAGAACAAATTGTTTCTATAGAGGACCCACTAGTACAGCTATGGCAAATATATTTTATTAAAAGTGGCCAGTTAAAAATATTTTTACTTATCTGTAATTAGTCAGTTAAAGCACATTTCAATGAACGCCAGAACACGTGACCATTATTTTTGGATGTAAAATAAACCCTCTTCTTTTTAGTTGTAGGACCAAACTGGATTTATTTATACATAACATTATGACCCCTATTTTATACACAGAGTATGTTATTGTAATAACAGTGTGTGTGTAATTTAAATTATATGTAACGTTTTCGAAAAAATAATTCTTAGATTAGGAACATTGTTCAGATTTCTTGCTTAATCTGGTTTTTGAAATATTTTATTAGAATAAGTATTTCTAATTGTTTTCTTTTTTAAGAGAAAATCTTTAATAATAATTATGTGCCGAGCTCCAAAAAATGAACTGTTAGTGAGCAGATGTTAGGTAATCAGTTAAATATCTAAAATAGTTTACATTCAAACTAAATATTTTTATTTTTATTTTTTCCAGGGTTTTCATATATTTTCAGTTTGATATTACCATATCAAAGCAGTGGAAAAACAGTTCTTAGCTAAAGAAACATTTTTTTTGTAATTGCAAGTTATCAACCAATCCAAAGTTACGCTAAGAAATTTTAAGTTCGTGAGCTTAGTAATGACCACTGAATCTAGCCAAGACCTCTCTAGATAACAGGTCTGACTACATAAAGTATCATTAGAATCAAATCACTAGATCTAGACCAACTAAATAGGGTGGTCTAGATGGAAAGATACTGAGCTTGTTTAACTAGTAAAAGGTTTAGATTTCCCAACGGATAAACAGACAAGAACGCTTGTTAGTTCTTATCTTCTGTGACATTTACTAAATTTATTTGCAAACAGCATATATAACTATTTTATAATCTAGTATAAAAACACATTATGCTGAATTTGATTTAATGTAGATGTTTAATCTTTTGTCGTATATGTGTCAATTTATATGTTTCCAATTAATAAATAAAAAATTTAAAAATCTGGTGCGGTGTGCATCACCCAACTTTCACTTACCGCACTACTTTAAGTTGAACGTATTGAATTCTTGCTTGTTTCAGAACAGATATTTCTAGATCATTTACACTGGCAATACTTTCGCGTACTAATTTTCCAAATGAGCCTTTCTGTCAAGAGATTTTCTAACCACTATTTCAACATTTTTGAGAAAAGTTTATACAATATTTCTCGAGGCAAAACTTTAACACATTTACTCACCGAAAGAATGGCAAGAATATAAAAATATAGCTTATAAAGGAATATAAAAATATAGGTAGACTCCTCAACTATTTCTCTCTTAACTATTTCTATCACCCAATTATTAATGTTGCTAAGAACCTTATCCACCGATCCTTTTCTCTTTCTGACCCTCAATACCATCAGACCAACATACAACGTATTAAACAGATCCTATTTAACAACAATTTC
>NW_027106871.1:1105260-1107835 GCF_000696795.3 Halyomorpha halys | reverse complement strand
AAGACTGCATCTCCCTTACATATCGACACATTTTGAACATAATAAAACCCTCATAATACTTCTTTTCACTTCGTTCTGCATTTCTGAAGCCCACTTTCTTGTCATATCTTTTATTCTTGTTTCTCTAAATTCTCACCATTTATTTAATTATTTTTATATTCACTATCCTTCCTGTTTCATTTATATTCATGTATCTTATCTCTTAATTTATATTCATCTGTTACCTTCTTAAGTGTACTTATATTATTACTTTATTATTAATTTTCTATTATAATTTACTCTTCTCTGTATCCCCAGTCATTTGGTATATTTTCTTTCTTAATCACTTACACATATTGTATCCCATTATTTTATACTTTATTTCTCCTTTCTATGTATGAGTGTTTGTTTTTTGTTTTTGTTTTGTTTTTTAATATCTCTTCTCCCCCTCTATTATGTATATTACCATTTATTGTTTACCCAATTTAAATATTTTTTTTTTACAATGTTTACTTATTACGATTTACTAGTACGATCGCCACCCATCACAAGGAATCCAAGAGGAGACGCCCATGGCAGAAACACCATTCAGTGACCTTCAAGCAGACTCATCCTCGTGGAAAGGATATAAGTCGATAACAGACAGATCGGCAGAAGCAGTCATAAAGGCCCTCTGCACGTGGTTCCAATTTTATGGAGTGCCAGACAGAATACCCTCCGACAATGGGCGAGAATTTGATAGCCAGGATCCGAGAATAGATGAAAGCTCTAGAGGTGATATGGCACCTCAACACGCCGGGACATCCGAATAGTCGAGGGGGAATCGAAAGTCTCCATAGTACGCTTAGTGACTACCTGAGGTTACACCAGCTCGAGAAGGGTCTCGAACCGGATAAAGTTATGGAAAGAGCTATCAAGACCACTCAATAGATTCTGTAACAGGATTTACCCCCTTCGAGGTCATTTTTGGCCTATGGAATCGTAAGAGGCACTACCACGACATGACAAGTGGGAATAACGTCAACGTGACCACCTCATGGAGCACTACTGGGAGGCGGCTGTATACCACCCGTACAGACCGGCTTTCAACCAGGCGTCGCAGGTGACCATCATCTGGTGAAATTGCAGGCTCACACCATAGAGGGGATGAAGAACAATTACGCGACTGCCTTCATCTCACTAGACTGCAGCCAGGCCATTGAGAGCGTATCCCATCCCCTGTTACTCCGCCGGCTGGAGGAGTTCAGGTTTCCCGCCGCCCTAAGCCAATTGGTCAGGAACTACCTCAGCGAACTACCTCATTCGTGGTAAGGGTTGGTGAAGATTTGTCACCTCCAGCCCCCACCACCTGTGGAGTGCTTCAAGGATCCGTGCTGGGACCTCTGTTGTATGTAGTCTTCACGGCACCAGTGGTCGCCATCAAACATCGACACGCAATAGTCGTCGCAGCCTATGCCGACGACATCGCAGTCTACGCCTCCGGCATGAGAGCTCAACTGGCCCTCCACCACGCACAAGCCACTTCTGCCACCATTGTAGCTGCTCTTAAGAAGGATGGCATCAGGGTTAACCCAGGTAAGACGGATTCCATCGTGATGTCTTTCCAGAAGGGCAAGAAGAGCATACTACCCCAGCGGTTCGTCGTGAATGGCGAGGATCGGAATATCTCCAACAACATCCTCTACCTCGGCGTGACTTTCGACAGGCACCTCACCTTCTCCAGCCACGCCAGGGAGAGACTAAAGCTGGCCCGGCAGAGGTCTCATAGGCTCTACCATCTGCTCACGTCACAACAGATCTCACTACGCCTGAAACTACAGATATACAAGGCCATCATATGGCCGACGCTGCTCTATGGCGCACCACTCATGAGACACCTCTACAAGACAACATTGAACAAACTACAGAGTTTCCAGAACTCCCTCCTGAGGCGAATAGTCAGAGGAACTTCACTCCAGCGGGCTAGGGACAGAGAAATATGTGAGGAGCTCCAACTCCCGACTGTGTCGGAATTCATAGGCCGTAGGCACATCAAATTCTTTGCTGGGCTAAAAGCCTGTGCCAACACAATATTCCACGAAATCGCCCCTCCACTCAGACCTGGGAGACGGCAAAGCACTGTTCCCATGGTCGATGTCCTCGCCTTGGGAGCGGCTTCTGGCTCTGCAACCTGAAGTCGTCAGTTCGATAACACCAGCAGGATTAACCCCTCCCTATTCCCAGTGAGCTTCAGGCAAACACATGCCATCACCGACGACACCGCCTTCAGCGAACTCGGCAACCTATCTTACAATGCCATACTGGCAAAACAAGATGCTTTTCAATCGCCGGCGTATGTACATATTTTTTTTTTTTTTTGTATATATTGTAATTTGTTTGTCATTATTAGTTTTAGGAGGTAAGAAAAAAAAAATTCAAGCTCGAGTGTGACGTATCTCATTACCTTTATCTCTCTTTTTTTTTCTTTTTTTTACGCCCGCTGTCAAGTAACGTATATATGAAATTATATATATAAGTTAAGTATCGCCGAAAGTCAAATGTCAAAAAGAGAAGAAGGAACAAGATGTAACACGTGTGAACTGCTGTAACATACTAT
>NW_027106871.1:1093676-1100608 GCF_000696795.3 Halyomorpha halys | reverse complement strand
ATCAAAAATATATTTAAATTTATGATGTATTTAACAGACTTGGTATGAATAATCAGAAGATATTTTAAAAAGGAATTTTTCCAAGCGTCTATATTATTATTCAGGATATTCTCGAAACTTGTTCGAGTGTATAGAAAAAAAAAGTACTAATTACGCCTTTCTTAGGAAGCCGCTATGAAAAATGACCACCTCGGAAAACTAATTTAAAATACCTGCTGCCATTAATAAATCAGCTCATTGAAAAGATAATTTCTTAAGATTTTTCGGTTTGGTTAACATTTAATACTTTCATGCAGTATAATGAATCAATCTAATACTATTATTTTTAATAATTATCAACCAAAAGAAAAAATATTATTTCTCAATAGGTATATTTATAAATATATTTATTCCTACAATGTTTTATTTTTTAATCTGGTATTTATATCTAGAAAGATTGACAATAGTTTAATATTACTGTTTAGATTTATCTCTTTCTGGGTAACGTTATACAGAAAAAAATCGGTCCTCCAGGCTGGATTTTCTCCCTATAAATTATGCTAAAATTTTATAAGTAACCATAAGTTTATTATTATTATTAAGTGATCAAGGTATTATATTAATATTACCGAATGTAAAGGATTATTATTATTGAAACTCATATTTGGTTCTTATCTATCTGCTAAATCTTGAGGTGATAAAAATAAAATAATGAATGAATACTAAATAAAATGAATAAGTTCTCCTTAATGGATATTTTGTTAAATATATATATATATATATATATGAAAAAGTTATTATGGGTCAAGTAGAATATTTCTTCAACTAAACTTTTAGTTCAAGATCTCTGGTTCAATAGTTAAAATCTAGTTAACAATTGAGTTCAATGAATTATCAATTTAATGTTGATAGTCTATAAACAGATGAACTTATTCGTTAACAAAAGAACATTTAGGTGCATTTCATTAGGTCAATTAAATTAGGTACATTTTAACTGCCTACTGCCCGATGAAAAATGGCATCATGAAGCTGGGACAAAATTAAGGCCTCGAGATGTCATAAAGTGGCCTGAGGAAGACAGAACACTTAGAGGATTGGTTAGCCTAAGGGCAGATCCTAATTGATCACGAAGCCGCCGACAGACCGTTAATGACGATGTAAAGCCAGGCTGATGGATGACACCTTTTTGTCCCCCCATCTACACCCCGGAACCCCCTTCCCCTTATCGATTCCCCCTCCAGGTGATAAACCCGGCCCCTTAATAAATTGGGCTATAGTGATTGGTTCCCTTTCCAGCGGGTGCTTCTTCCTTTTCATTCCTTTTATTTGGATTGGTCGATATCTGGGCGATCAAACAAGTTCCTTCTTTACGGGACCCTCGGGAATTTTCGATTCCCTCACTATCCCCAGGCTCCTTCTTCCCCTTAGAAATTAAGTTTTAAAACGGTGCTCAAGACCTTTCTTGAACTGAATCGAACTTGAATCCTTTTTATCGGTTTCCCATGAAAACTGTTCATTCACGATTCCGAAACTTTTGCATTATAAAAAATTCTATTGTATATCCCATCCGAAGACCTATTCAACTGTTTCCAATTTAAAATTCTCTTTTATTCTCAACTAACACGTCCCTTTTCAATAATGCCTGTATTCTATTCATGAAACATACTTTACTTACATTTGCGGCGTCAGGGTATATCAATGCATACGAATTGTAGAGTTAAATTTTCAACAAAAAAAATAAATAAATAAAAGTTTAGAAGGTTAGAAGGTCATAGGCCTGCTTTCAAAATGGATTATTGATTATTGGATTGTATTCCAAACGGGAATATTAAAATAATACACCCAACAGGAATTATAGTTTAATTAACTTTTATTTACTTATTTCCATCCTCTCTTGTCCCTTTGTAATTAAGGCATCTCAATAAACACCTTTGAGATATTTTACATATTTCTTATACTTAACTTTAGTTTTTAAGCTCTATATATTTCATCACAAGGACTCTAAATTCTTTTGATACAATTGAGGAAGGAACTATGTTTTTTTAGGTGCCAATGTTATGAACCCATTCAATCAAATATGAGGTCTAAAAGTTGTCTAAGACCACTTAAAATGTGTACAGAACTATACATTCAGACATGAGTTAAAAATAATGGTGTTAACTCCAAACAGATCTTCACCGACTGAAAAAGAAAAGGCATGGATAAATACTTAGATACATATATACATTAGATATATACACACATACATACATAAAAAAAGAAGTTTTTTTTTTTAACCTTGAAATTATGGATAAGAATGTAAATTTAGTGACCAGTTGTTTGATTTCAAAAAGTGGTACAGCATCAGACTTAATGGATATTTCCATTGTATCTCAATGTTAAGCAACGACTTCCTTGATGAGTTAGATGTCCAGGATAACCTTATACTTGTTGGATTAATCACTCAGGCCGTGACAACACTATTGAATTCAATAGAGCCATTCAGCGCGGAACATATCAAACAAAACGCCAGGCTTCTAACCAACCAGCATTGGATATGGTCTTTATTGACAATGGGCCGTCTCTTGTTCAGACAGTACTACATGGAAGAAGATCCATTTGCTGATAGTGGGGCTAGTAATTAGGTAGCTATGACAGGGTTGGCTGCTTCCAGGGCCAATGGCAGCTCGTCATTCAGCACGTCACTTCAACTAATTGGCCAACCTAATCAATCTGAGCTCTCCTCTTGAAAGGCTTCTTTCAGCCCAAGAAATTTCAAAGAGTTCCATAACAGTATATTTAGATCAGCTTTTCTATTAGATGAAAAAAAAAATAAACTTTAACCAAAATTTGTTATTTCTAATACAATTAACATTTTGAATCTGATCATTGTTTTTTTCGGATTTACTAGGCAGCTGCCAATATAATTAACTCATCCATTTATAACAAAACAGCAAATACCCTGAACTTTGTCATCGACCCCTTAATTTATCCTATTGTACGTAGAAACATTGTAAATGGTAAATGGAGAGAGATAGCGAAATAGTTTATTCATCTATGCTGCCCAAATACATCAGGTTGCTATATCACACAGCATACTTATCAATCCGTAATCGACATATATAAATTACATGGTATAATAAGATCTCAAGAAAACAATTTTTTTTCCCTAGTTTCCTTTTACAATCAATTTCGGTCTTCACTCCAAATACAAATATTACAATTCATTCCTTTTTTCTTTCCCATTTCTGTTTTTTCAATTTCACCATTTCATAATTTTTAATTCACCCGAAATCAAATTCGCTCTCCGGATTTCACCCTTCTAGATCCTCTTCAGGGACCCGCTAAACAAATTCACTATTAGACGGCAATGTGAGATCAGATCATCATTTATAGTCACAGCAGTAGATCAGTTTACCAAAAACAAACAAATAGATACATTTTACGAGAATAAGACTAACGCATAGATTCAAAGGAAAATATAATAAAAGGCCCGTTACAAGAAGCACTTGAATGGATAAGTAAGTTTTTAAAAAAATATATAAATAAATAAAAATAATAATACTAATAAAATAAAATAATTTAATGAATAAATAAGTTAAAACACACAAATCGACAGGTCCGCATATTAAAACAAATAAACAAAACAATGGATAATCTCCGAGCTAATCCCATGCAGGTGATGGTGTATGATCCCCAGCGAGTCCAAAATAATATTTTCTGCTAAGATCCCAAATTCGCTGACATCTAGGCCTTCTAAGAAGCTCCTTGTTTTATCTGGTTATCTATATTCCGCGAGATCCAAACCAGAGGCCTCTCACGTTGAACTCTCTCTCTCCGAAGGTCTCGCGGAATTTTTCCTTAAGGAAAGGGACGCATTTTTCATATATTTTCTTTTTTTCCCTTTCCACTCCACCTTCCTGTTCGAGGTCATTACTTTCAAATCTTACCGTCGGATCCAAGACCAGAGCCGTGTCTCCGACTTTTGTAAACGCGACAATATCGGCATATCTTACGGATCCGTCGGTGTCAATACAATAGACCTCCTCGAAGCAGGAGAAGTCTTTTCTTTCAAGGAACTTCATCAATTCTTCTTTGACCCTGTGGCGCCGGCGTGTTATAACGAGGGAGGCTTTTACTAAAGCCTAAATAATACTTTACTAAATTCATGATTAGTCTCAAAATTTAAAAATTTACTTCAAAAGCTTTTACTCTCAGACGACCACCGACCACCAAATCCACTGGAACTAATCCTCAAAGATAAAAAAAATTGCCTGCCTGTGAAGCAGTAAGTTACCGAAGAATTCACATCGATCGCCGTCTCACCTGGAATCACCTTATCAACATTAAATTAACCCAAACCTACGCAAGGTTAGCAATATCCTATCGTAATTAGAAAATCTAAATTAAAACCATAAAAACTAATGTTATTTATATTACAATACTTAGGTCACTGCTAATGTACGGCTGTGAAGTTTGAGGAGCAGCAACCTTTACTAAACGGAAAAAATTACTAACATTCCAAAATAAGGTCCTAAGATTCGCAGTGGATTTGAATAATTCATTGTTATTAATCAAATCTGTTCAATATTTTATAGTTGTAAATAGTTTGGAGTGTCTTCAACACGAGAATATTCCCTCCTCATAGTCAATTGTTAAACAAAAAAAAAACCAAACTGTTATAATAACCATGTAAAACCCACCAGGCAAATCTCGCATTGACTTAAAAAAAGTGAGTTGTTCCTCTTCGGCATTAAATTATGTGCTCTGTGATCCTATCTAAGCTTCGATTAAAATATTCTTAATGGAATTACATTATTTTTTCATTAATATATAAGTGCATATTAAGAAACTTGTTCATGTAAAACTATTTTATTTTTATGAAAATTAGTACATTACTAAAAATATAATAGTAGGTTTTAACAAATAAAATGATAGACAGCAAATTATCCTTCACTGCCTGACTACCATCAATTATGTTTATGTTTATGTTAACTGTAATATGATTAAAGGGACCCTTCTGGGTTGATCTTTTAGATTAAGAAACTAGTTAAATACCTTTCTTTCTTTTCTTTTTAATTTTGGCTCTGTTGAACAGATTCGATCCTTAGGACTCCATCTTGACATGAGACTTACTTGTAATCCACACACAAGACTGAAACGACAAGAAACTGCTCGTAGATTCCGATTGCTACAACAATTACTTGACAAACGCTTTAAACTTCCCATTCACTACAAAAAATTAGTATACACTACAATAATCAGACCCATTTGGACATATGGAATTGAGCTCTGGGGCTCCACCAAACCATCAAATTCTTCCCGCATCCAATCGTTATAATCCAAAATCCTACATAAAATCCTTGATGCTCCTTATTACGTCACAAATAAACTCATTCACAAAGTCCTTAACATCCCATTCGTTGCAGATTTGACCCAAAACAGATATGCGTCTTTTCATTCCAAACTCCTTAACCATCCTAACCCATTAATTCTTAATCTTTCATCCTTAACAATCCCTGATAATCCTCCGAGTCGTCTGAAAAGAAGATGGCCACGGGACCTTCTAATTTAAATTAATGTTTGAAGTACCACCAATGGGTGGTTCCTTCCCAAGATTTTCAAGTGTGTATGAAACATACTACATATTTACCTATTGTATTATTTTGTACAGTTGAAAATTACGTAGGAGGACCTATACAGGCCAAGAGGGCGAAATTCAAGATTTATTTCTCGGTAACGCCGCAAAATAATTATTGACTGACCTAGGTGGGAATTAAACCCACAATCTTCTGAACAAAGAACTCAGGGACCCTCGATCCAATGTGCTCCGCTATCAGTTATCGTAGAACCTCCAAAAAAATTAAACAATCGCTTTTCTTTCTTTTTCATTTTCATATTCAATAGTCATATATAATAAATATAAAGTAAAATTAGTAAATAAATTACAATTTCATTCTATACATTATCTAGCTACACCCTAATTTAAATTCTTTAATTTCATCCTCAACTCTATTATTTTTTATTTTTAAACCAAGATTTTTAATACACTCACCTTCTTATTGCTTTACACTTATAGCTTCTGTTAATTACTGCATATTTCAATAGGTTTTCTTCCCAACTCGACTGGATTCGATACCAATTAATTATTCTAGTCGATCTGAACTCTCATTTGTTTATATTGGCTATTGGTGCTAAAGTAGCATTTAAAGGTCTTGCCTAGCTCCTACATTAAGGAATCATTAAGCCCCTTAAGTAAGTTTTCCACTAAGTCAAAGCTTAAAAGCTTTCTCGGGACCGTAGACGGTAGGCTCACACCCCATCATCAAAATACGTAGGCCCTATTCCAAAATCGTATAAGTGAAACCGAATGGCTTATGGCGTATTTAATTTAGTATTTAAAAAAATTTTACTTTGGACATCCTTTAAAACTATGTAAGTGATTGATTTTGTCGATTTATTGCTTGGTTAAACACATATTTTTTTTAGTAGAAACACCGTATGTTACGACTACCTACATTAATTGTTTTAAAAATATTTTATGGTATTTCAAACAATAGAGTCATGTTTCTCCGAAGTTCTATTAATACAAAGTAGATATTATTCATTATGTATCTATCAGAGAAGAACCTACTTCCTTTTGTATTGTTTAAATCAATTTTATAATCTAACTTATAGGCTCTCTTTTTTTTTTCTGTTACCATTTGCGTGGTCATTTCTGATATACGTGGGTGAGGGTTATCAAGAGGTAATCAGCCTATTCTAACCATGATATATATAGTTTTTCTTTCTTGGGAATGAAAGTTTTCAATCCGGGGAATTGCTATGAAAAAACAATAAAATCACTCCTCCCAGGAACAGGTTCTGCTGCATTTCCGAGATTGTTAGGAGGAACGCCTCAACTCCCTCGACTAGACGAGTTCATCGTCGAGGAATCGGAGAAGAATCCCTGGGGCATTCCGTACAGGGTGGCG
>NW_027106871.1:1076633-1091321 GCF_000696795.3 Halyomorpha halys | reverse complement strand
AAAAAAAAAAAGAACTCCCTCGACTACAAATGGTCCCCCAACCATTAAACAAACAGATGATTACATTCTTAGTATAAATTCATATTTAGGACACATTAGGTTAACAAAAATGGAAATTGCTAATCGCATCTTAATTCATTCCATGCTCTCTTTTCATATATTTTTTCATTTTTCTTATCCTTCTGAGAGAAATTACAGTAGATTACTAAAATAACATTGAGTGATGATCATGATTCGCAATGAAATTGTGCGTATTAGAAGGTGATAAATGAATACTTGACTGTTGGTTAAGATGTTTGTTCAATTCAAACTTTACTTTAATAACTGGAGCATGCTCTTCCCCTCGGAAAGTCTGCTTTTCATTGTCCTTACCTCACTTCTTCTATTGCTCTTTTTCTTCCTCTCATTTCTATTTTTTTATACGAGTAGCTTAGTCTATGAAGTCGATTTAAATCTTAGACCCACAAAAGCTAAGTCCACCTAGTGATGGAACGACACTGGAGGATTGTTTCCAATTTTTAATATACTGCCCCAGGTATCAAGAGAACCGAATCCGGTACATACTGAAACTAAGCTATATTAACCCAAACCAGTTGTATGAATTTCTTTACCTTCATAATCGGATCTTCTTCTTTTTATATATGTAACTCAAAGCCTTATACTTAGAGCAGAATAGCTATCTTCACAATAAGATGTATAGTTTTTTATTCTTTTATTTTATTAATTAATGTGGTTTATGTTCTGTTTTTTCACTCTGAATAATGTTGATAATCCCAGTTTGGGTTTACTGTTTCTTATTAGCTATCTTCACAATAAGATGTATAGTTTTTTATTCTTTTATTTTATTAATTAATGTGGTTTATGTTCTGTTTTTTCACTCTGAATAATGTTGATAATCCCAGTTTGGGTTTACTGTTTCTTATTAGCTATCTTCACAATAAGATGTATTGTTTTTATTTATTTTATTTTTTTAAGTAATGTCCATTTTGTTCTGGGGTTTTTTTCACACTAACTAATGTAGATAATCCCAGTTTCAGTTCACTGGGGGGTAGTGCTGCTCGCGTCCGTATCATTGATACACGTGCCCCATGGATAGCGCTAAATGAGTCGCCACAACAGCCCACAGAATATGACAACTGACACTTAACCGTAATGAAAACAGCCTTTCTAAAGGCCATCAAAACTCCAAGCTCAAAATTAAATTTTGGAATGCTGGAGGTCATAACACATGATAAAATTACAGAATTGAAGTTTTTTTTGGAAAAATATAATATTGACGTTGTTGGTAGTTGCGAATGTGGAGCTTCAACTGAAAAAGACTTTATAAGTATAAAAGGATACCGAATGAAAACATTGACACGTGGACTTCAAGTCGCCTCAGGAATGGTAGTTTATGTTAAAAACCATCTAGTCGCTAAAATCAATATAATTACGACTATGACTGTAACAAAAAAGTCTGAGGTGATGTGTGCCAAAGTATAGAATGGGAGATGCATAAGGAAGATCTATTTTATCTATAGCCCACCGGGAAAGAAGCTTTCTCTTGAAGATCTTTTGGAAGGCTGGGATGAACACTCATTACTGATGGGAGACGTTAATGCTCACTCATGGATTTGGGGTTATAAAACGAATAATCAGGCAGGTGATGTAGTTGAAGATTTTATCTATTCAGGACAATGTGATTTTGTAGATAATGTGCAGAAGCAACCAACATTTCTCTCGTATAAAGGTGACCAGACGCACCCTGCCATCCGTCATTTACGCGGAAAATTAAACACGATCTCATTTCACCTCCGTAGGAAAAAAAAAGTTTCAGTTCACTGTTTGTTATTATCTTATAAATGATTTTTAATTCACCATTTGGGTATTCTGTTTTATTATTAGCTTATATAATAATCAAATAGTTTGTTGTTTGTTATTATGATTATTACCTATTTGTACGGGGTTGCCCCATAAACAAATAAATAATAATTATTATTAGTACTATTACCACGAAGAGGGTGTCGTCTGTAAAAGAAACTAAAAAAATGTTGGAAACAATTCTATTCAGGCCACATTTTAAGAATCACGAGACTCAAATAATTTTTCTTTTAACGGTTACTCAGGTTTATTTTAACACTTTGTAGAGTGGAATAAAAGAAACTATTTTGTTTTTATGTGAAGCTTCTATTGGACTTAGATATACATTTATGGTCTGAGACTGAACTATAAATATATTGAAGACCATTCAGCCTTTAAGTACCTAAGGGTCATATTTTTGTAGTTACTAGAAGAAGTGAAATATTATCTTTTGCTTAAGGTCTGATGGATTTCAATAAAAAAAAATTATTGATTGAATATAAAGAAAAGTTTATGGTAGATAAAGAATTATTTTCTTGGATCTCTTTTGTTTTCTTTTTTTAATGGAAGAGAAAAAAATAATTCTTATTTGCACGCGATTGCAATTTCATTTTCGATGATTTATTTTGCAATCATGCATATGATTTAATTAAAACTAATATTGCAATAATGCTTATCTAAATTAACTTTACAGAAAAATCTTAAATTGTTTCAAGTTATACCTTTACATGGAAAAAGAGTGCCATCGTCATTTTGAAAAAAAAATACTATTAAATGTGGGAAAACAAAAAAGCTTTTTTATAGATGCGGTAAGAGAATTATATCTTAGCAATTACATATTATAAAAATATAGCTGTCTTTTATAGTTCAGTTCGTAGTTTTATAGTGTCAATGCAACTCAACTCACAACAATGTTTGAAAAACTGTAAACTTAACTTAATGGTCACATGACCAGTGGTTAAGGTTAGGTCGAGCTAAAATTCAAATCTCCCGCCATGGGTTACATCACCAGTCTTGACCTCCGACAAAAAAAAAATTAATAAAAGGGAAGTTGGTATTTAAATTTGGAAAAAATAATTAAATACCAACTTCCCTTATACCATAAGTTAGAAACAAAATTAGTGTTATAAAATTATAATGACTTGGTCATTCATTATATATTGGAAGTCAAATGACTTTGTTTTGTAAAATTTCAAGTAACTTTTACTCCTTATGAGGGATTTTGGAACTACGCCATTGGTATTTTCTTCAGAAGAGATGTTACGGAATAGGTAATCAACAAATGAAATTACTCTTTCTAATTTCCTCTGTTAATCACTCTGAAAACATGAAGCACTAACAGGATATGCTTGCTTTGGTCCTATTCGTTTCCCTCATCCTTCTCTATATGGAAAGTTATCTCTCTTCAACGTTTATTTTTAATCAACCTTTTGAAATGTATTCACTCTCATCTCACGGGAGAAAAATTAAAAGACATAACCTTCATTGTCCCTTAGATTATCCATTCCAAAGATCTTTGTTTTCCTGTACGGTCTCAGATATATTAATGGTTAATCACTTTTTTCTTTATGTAAACTATTAAATTAATTAGAATTAACAACCTCATAAATCGTGATCATTAACGAATACATAAATCGAGATTTGCGTTAGAATACACCTAAATAAATGTGTGTGAAGAACACCTTCAATCGAATACCAAGCATTGCACTATTTCGAATTTGCTTGTAAATAGTTTTGGTACTTTATTGAATAAAACTAATTGTGATTTAAATGAAAATATATATATTTTTTTAAGACTATTATTCAATTGAATAACTCACATGAGCTTAGGGGATTTTCAAATCAAACATTTTTCGCTAGCTGGGTTAATAAATTATTTTTAATGATTAGGCCCATTGTAATGATGAAGATGAAAGCCAGATGAAGTGAGAAAGGCAAAATATAAGTTGAATAGTATAAAATGAACTTCAGTAGGTGTAGAAGTGAAAGTTTTTTTAATTTATTTATTTTATTCCAGATAGACTTGAGCCCTGTTTCATAATAAAGTACAAACTAATACTATTAATCAGATTTATCTTTATTCAATTACCTTGACTTGTACAATAGTAACTTCTATTTTAGTATTTTTTAATTCCTGTAATATAGTCTCATTTGAAAGTGGGTGTATTGGTAGCTGTTGTTCAATGGTAACGTATCATGTTTCCTCCTTGTATTTTTCTCCTATTCCCTTTTTCCATAGCCGAGGAACAGCTACTGATAGTTCTTACTCACTCTTGGTAAGAATTATCAACGCAGCAAACTGTAATAAAATTCCAGAACTCAAGAACCCGAGCGGCATCCTGTCTGTCCTTTTCTACTCGCAGAAAACATTGAGGATATAAGAGTTTTTCTATTGGACACTAGGTTGCGCTAGTAGTTACTTTATTTACAAAATTGAAATAAAAGTTGCCAGGAATTTTAAAGAGTTATAGTTTGAATAATTAATGCGAAAACGATGCTTGATTAGTCTCGTGAGTATGGAAGCTAAAATAAACGCTTTTATTTCTAAAATAAAAACTAACATTCGTATTATTGTTTGTTGGAATTCAAACGAAACAGTGAACAAAAATTTATAACTTTAAATTTTGATCAAAATGTGATGAGAGTAGTGTGAAATCTGAAAATGAAGCAGGTTAATGATTTGGGTCAGTGATGGAACAACAAACAATGGCCACAGCCTCTTGGTGGTGTACAAACAACCGCAGACAAGACCAACGGTAAGCTGATCACGTAATACACTGCACACCTAACTGCATCAATTAGTTACCACGGCAGTGCTAACTAGCCAGTACTCTCTAATCAATAACTCGTTAATACACACACAAAAATTCAGACACACACACATATATATATTTGTTGACGGAGAATAAAAAAAAATCTTTGTTTTGGGACTTACTCTTTCTGAATTTATATTTTATTTTGTGTACTGTTCTGCAATTATTCATTACCTAACTTAAATAGGTTTTTATTTATCTCTTCGTATTCAACATAAAATGTGACGATCTTAACCTTAAGGTAGCAATTCAAAGTTCATAGCTTTGGAATTTGAACTTACACCGATCAGTTCTGGACTTCATTCCTCAAGATCACAAGATAATTGACTTTGAATTAATGCATTTTAAGTTGTATATTGGGGTTTGGAAAATCCCACGTTCCTTAGAGTGTTTTATTTTTCTTGTAACAATTTCGTTTATATATATAAATTTTCTTCCCAAAGCCCCTAGCCACTCATAAGGTTTAATCTTGCTAAGCAACTCGGAAAATCCCTCGTAATCCTGCACATGGTCTGTACTGTAGTGTATATATAATAATCAACTAGAAACCTTTAAAAATGAACATTGGTTTTTTAGTCCTTAGCCACATAATATACGTATTAAAAAATACATAATATATGTAAATACTACAGTATATATAATAATTACACTACAGTATATATATCATATATACTGTAGTATACATTAACTATATGGAATCTTTAACCTAAGCAATATTTATGTGAACGTAAATCACTGCTCAATATAGGTTGATATGATGTTTTATTTTGTTGGAATGCCGTGTAACAAATTGCTGTGAGGAAAGAATAGACATTCCTGAGGGAGGAGACATTTGCAACAATGTAGTCCTGACAACTTCTTTATAATCATTGCCCCAATGCCAAGGGGAAATAACCCCCTTTCCTCGGATCTATCAAGGAGAAAAATATGGAATAGAGTTCTGATAATAGAGGAGCTGAAGGACAAAGAAGGATGGAAGGTCGTCAGGACTAATTGACACATTTCTTTCTTGTGAAGTCAGTCCTGGCTTTTTGTCCCTCAAAGTGGTGTCGTTTCTTTATTGCTAATTATTGTAGGAGTTAATTGTGAGACGGGATCACTGAAGAAATTTTAATTGAGATATTATTTAAATTTATTTTATGAAATATTTTTGGTTCTCACAAAGAAGTATGATCCAATTTGCCCTTACCATATCTATATTATTCTGACCAGAGAAAACCAAAGAAGTTATACCAAAGGTAATAAAAGGTAAGACTCAACACGAATTACTTTTATTTTTCACAGTAATTCATTTACTAATTCACTTCTTATTTCTGTTTTAGAGGGTTCGGAAAAAAAAGAAGGTTTAACTACCGGTAATATGTATTTCCTAAACCTTACGTAAAGCGAAAGTAATTTTTATTAAAAAAAAATTGAAATCTGTTAATGTTTAAGTCCTTTTTAAAAGTTGTATTTTGTCTAATAAACAACAAGTGGATGACACTGATTGAAAACAATGGGGAAATCAGGCGATGCCGTAATTTCGAAATTGAGTTACAGTAATAGATGAGGAAAAGTACTATAGTTCTATGAGGAAAACTTTCGGGAAAATAATTTTATACCACTTAATTGGTCTGGAAAATACTTAAATTGAGAAAATAAAAACTTATGTTCCTATTTATAGGTTAAAATTACGCGATGTTCACTAATTAATGAACTCTCAACAGTTAATCCTTAAAAATAATGAATAATAATAAATTGGATCCATGCAGCCTCAAGACACTTTATTAATTTATTTTACTAACATCACCAATGTTTCGGCCTGGCCATTGTCAAGGATTATCTTAATTTTCGATTTCACAGCATTTTGATTATTTCTAAAATAGTTGCAGGCCCATTTCAAATGTAATATACACAATTAGCCTGTATTAGTCATCTATTTAATAAATTTAAATTTAATGTTAATTGTTTTGATTTCATACTTTCATACTAACTTATCGATATCATTATTATTTTATTTTTTTCGGTTGGCTCTATAGACCTTGTAGATCTTTGGCCATCCTAACCAGCCTTCTTCACACCTGCCTGTCTTGGGCTATTGCTCTCCAGTTTGCTGTATGCAGCTCTTTCGCATCTTTATTGATTCTGTCAATCCATTTGGTTTTTGGTCCCTTGCCTACTATACTGGCATTTATTGTTGTGTAGAGTCGTCGTGATGGATTGCTTCGAACCCCATGTCCCGCCCATCTTAACCTTCTTGCATTTATACATGAGATATAGTACCATTGATACAAACAATTAATATCCAATTTGAATTATCTAACCATACGTAATGCATCCTATTACTTTAATGTTTTTCTGTTTTAGCAGAAACATAACAATAAGATACGAAAATACACATTTGTGCATTATAAAAGTTCAGTGTTTAGGTACTAGTGGTTACTCCACTTAACCGCCGATGTCATGATTATAGTTACTCCATACTAAGTAGTAACAGTTCTTTTCTACATCTGTAAACAATTTTTGTTTTAGATATAAGTAGATGGTCAGGGCTGCGGTCAAAAAAAGAACAAATAGTTTAAAACTATTTTGATGTCCCACGTTTCGCCCCACTTTGCAGGGCTAAAAAGATACAAAAAAAAGAAAACTGAAAATATTACAATAAGGTAATTTAAGGTAGGATAAATATTATGTAAAAATAAAGTGATAAGAAATTACATATAAATAAAAGAAAGGAAGACATAAAATAGTATCAGCATAAAATAAACTTGAATATACAATGATAAGAATAAACAATGGTAGGAGTAAACTTTTTTTTAAAATACGTAAAATATAAAGTTAAAAAAGTACAGGAGATGTACATAAAACAAAAACAATACGAAAAAAAAAGTAGAGATTAAATAAACGTCGTGATAGAATAAATATAAATAAAAATAATAATAATTATATCAAATGATAATGAATGAGCAAAGAACAAATCAAGACCTGTTCAAAGCGAAAGGTTGGAGAGAAGGCAATAATAAAGCGGAAGAGTGGAGGAGTGGGGAGGAGGTGGCCAGCTGTTTAACGGCTATATTTCTATTTCTAATACGTCGCGTATACAGGAAGTAGTCAAAAAGATATGATGAAAAATGAAAAATAATAAGAGAGGGATACAGAAATATGATAATAATAATAACTATAATAATTTTCTAATTTAGGAATAACTAAGTAATATTAGAAAGATACATATCGTTACTAATAATAGTTAATTAGAAAGATACATATTGTTACAAATAGTTTTAAACTATTTGTCCTTTTTTTGACCGCAACACTGACGATCTACTTATATTTAAATCTTTACCGTCAACTATATATACATATATATAATTTTTGTTTTATTTTTCATATTCGTAACTTTCGTTTTAATTTTCTACATCTGTGCAATAGTACTATACTTTTAAAAAACTGACCCCTCCGTATTATCCTTAATACTAACTTATTTCACGATACTAGTAAATAAATTTCATACAATTTCTTTCTTCATGAAACATTTTTACTACATTACTATATAATATTTGTCTTCAGCACTAATTTCAGTCATGGGCCATTTTTATGTTCTCTTGAAATTCATCTGATTTATGTTTAATTTAAATTAATTGATTGTATATTTTAAATTTAAGCTAGATATTTTAATTAAAGTTAAAATCAATTTTCAATTATCTCTTCATTACAATTAACACATAAAAAAATCATGTTATTAACAAAGATAACTATTTGGTTATTCAGTCATTTTGAGTACAATATTAAACCCAAATAAATAAACGATTATATTAATAATTGTATTTTTGTTCTGTTCCAGGTGAGACCCAATCCGGTGCCATGGAAACTATTTAATGTCCAACATCAATAAGGTAAAATGTTTCTCTGAAACGTTCGATGTCATTATTAAATACACGCACATTTGCGAATCTACAGCTGTTCACAATACTATCTGGACCAGTAAATACACAATTTCAAACAAACATATATTCAAATCAACTGTTGTTAAGGGAAATTTCGCATCCAATTAAAAAAAAAAAAGTTTCAATTTAGTTTAGGAAGAGACGTAGTTGGTCTCATTTTGTAACCTTGTTTAAATGGAAAATGCTACACAATGAGTGCCAACTCACGTTGCACATATATTATCTATTTCAGATTAATTTTTATTTATTTTCTATTTCTCTAATAATATCTTCCTCGTCAGTCGCTGCGTAGTAGTACGCAACCTCTTTGGTAAGTAAAAAAAGTATTGTCCTTTATGAACCAATAGAAATACGGCCATTCGACAAAACCCACAAGTCTGGAAGGTATCTAGTTAGAACTTGCCAATTGTGTACTTATGGGATGAACATATGATAATTTTTTTTTTCAATATATCTGAAATAAGTCTCTGACCAGTGGGGTTTTAGTCAGCCTCAAATATTTTTTAATGAATTTCAATTTTAACTCTTAGATTTAACCAAATCATTTTGTCGGCTGACGAAATCTGAAGTACATTAGGAAAAAGAGAGTTCTGAATAGATGCTCAATTCAAAATCCGAAATATTGCTATTTTACCCAAAATCTGTGGATCCGAGGGAGAGGCTCTCATAAATAAACAAATTAAATGGTCTAGGTACACCACTGTAGGTAGATTCAAAAATCCAAAGGGAAAAGGAAAACTTCACAGCCATGAATACGAGCAATTCGGGGAGTGGCACCGAATGTATCGGATGCTCTGAATGATGACCAGAAGAACGTTGAAATGGTTTCGGTTTTCTTAAAAAGGAATGGCCTTTTGAATAAGATTTAAACCGGAAAGTTTGTTATACGTACTAAATAATTCTAAAATAAGTAATTATTTAAATGTTTTTTCATAATTATTTAAAGAGTATCAAATCATGAAATAGAATAATAAAGCGCGAACCATGGGCGTTGATGACCTCAGGGTTTTACGCCCTAAAGCCCTAGCCAACAACAACAACAAGCAATCTAGTGAGAAACTCTACTGACATGATTTAATCAATGTTGATTGTATAAAACAAACTCACCATACAGCTAAATTAAACAAATATGAAAATACATAAAAAGAAGAACAATAGTTTAATTATATAATTAGTGCGTATATTAATGTTATTTATTATTGTTGACTAAAAATTAGAAATATCAAGATCTGTTTTAACATTCATATAAATAAATGTTAAAAATAAGTTAAATATAAATCAAAACTAACCCATAAAATAGCAGACATTTTTACCTGAATTTTTGTACAGTTATCTCCTTGAACCTTTAATATAAGTAATTTGAATTTATATTACTTAATATTCATTCATAAACGCGACATCGGTCCAAGTGGAAATCCATCGGCACAAGTTTAATCGATGGTAGTTGATTCTCAATCAGTTGCAGCCACAAATTGTTAGCGACCAGACCAATCAAGTGCCCTAACTATTCGCAAGCAATAGCTAGGCCACTTTGATACAAGATTACTAACAGCCTATTTAGCCCATGGTTTCCCTCTGTATTGGATAGCCACAGCTCAGCTACAATGCAACATCATCTTATAATAACTTCCGATAATATGTTATCATACCTTTTAAGAAATAAATAATTTTTTTTATAATTTAAAAATGGAAATTTATATAATGAGCGAAATAAGAAAATTGAAACTGAATTACTAATTTATTTTTATTTGTATTGACATTTTCTTAGAGTAAATTACAAAAAATAATGTGGAGAGAAGGCTCAATAGTCCGCCCGTAGTTAAGTAACTTGGATATTTTTCTTCAATAAATAATAAAGAATACATAACTGAGATATAATGATGTATATTAAATTTTAATTGATATTTACAAGTCTGAGGACG
Source organism: Halyomorpha halys (assembly GCF_000696795.3). Taxonomy (NCBI): domain Eukaryota; kingdom Metazoa; phylum Arthropoda; class Insecta; order Hemiptera; family Pentatomidae; genus Halyomorpha; species Halyomorpha halys. Next base: position 1,080,824 of record NW_027106871.1, on the reverse strand, counting down.
AAAGGAAATCATGTTACTTGAAGAGGCAGGAGATATACGAAGAGAGAGAATTGAGTTTGAAATAGATTTGCGTTCCATTGGGATGCATTTCAGTTAAGGAGTAGTCAGATGCAAGTATCTTACGGAATGAGTTATAGAGGTGAGGTATGTGTTAATTCCGTATATGAACTGAAGGAGTTAGAGGATATGGAAAAAGAGAACTAGAGGGGGTTCGATAATATGATATTTCAATAAAGTGCTCCATGGTGGTGTAGCAAATTCTACACGTTCTATTGTTGAGAAAATCAAAAATAAATCAAAGAACTCCTTAATCTTTAATGAATGGCTCTTGCATAGATTTTCTAAACGGCTCTAAAGATTGATTTTTATTTACCCATGCGATTTTGCATATTGGTGTACATAAATAGATTTATATCTTCTACAAATATAATCGTCGTTTGATACCTGTGATCTTCTATAAATAAAAACACCAATCGTTAAGTCATATATAACGTAAAAAATTCATTATAACTCAGTTTCAATTATGCTGGCTTGGTTCAAAAAATGTTTGATTGTCCCTATTATACATCTGACCGCTCCCACGAAGAAAAACCGTATGCAGTTTAGGGAGTTTAGGCGTCACCTTAGCAACCTCAAACCTACAGCGGTGCCGGTTTGATTCTGACCAGGTGAGGTTTACTTTTATTTCGTGACTGCCCTATTGAACGAAGACTTGGTCCTCCCACTCTGGTTTGAATACGTTGGTCATCTTGTGGACAATTCCTCCTCTCTTCCATATGTCAGAAATATCCTGATAATAATAATAATAATGGCTTAACGAACCCGAAGGTTCGATGCCGATACTACCAAACGCTCTCTGCATATATCCTTCTAGTGATGCCCCTTCAAACCCAATTCCACTAAATCAGTAATAACGCAATCCACCCATATACGCAGTCTACCCCTCGGACGTTTACCTGTTGGATCGATGTTTATTAAAATTTTAGGGATTTACTAAGCCCTACAACCTTACATGGCCATCTTACACGCCACAATGCTATAACTTGAGTTATATTTACCGGGTGTAGGTCCCTTAATTCAGCGTTGTGTAATCTTCTAAATTCTCCCATTAATTCATCCTTTTTCGGTCCGAATATTATGCGTAATACTTTATTTTCGAAAACGTTAGGACGCTGTTCATCCATTAGTGTAAGAGGCCACGTCTCGCATCCATAAAGAACAGTGGGAAGGATAATGGTTTTGTAAATTATAATTTTTAAGTTTTTCGATAGAAGGCGCGAACTAAGCAGTTTCGAAATTGAAAAATAACAAGCATTTCCGGCCTTCAAACTCGCTTTTATTTCTTCATAAATTTCGTTTTTTCTAGTTACCGTAGAATCTGAAGACTTAAACCTACCTGTTAAAACGTAATTCCTTCTATATCTATATCACCGAAATTGCTCGCATTTCTACTGCTAACCATGTATTTTGTTTTATCCGTATTTATTTCAAGACCTTGCTCCTTGTTGGAGTTTATTAGCGTGTTTGTATTTAGTTCTATAGATTCTTTGTCATCATCCAATAATACCAAATCATAAGCATACCCAAGCACCGGTATTTTACCACCCAAATTTAAACCCTTTTCGGTATTCATCACACTTTTTTTTTTCTTTTTTTTTTACCCGGGTGGGTCCCTTCTTTTCGGGCTTTAAATTGGTTCTTTTTTGGATTGGTTGGTTCTTCTTTACCTTTAACCTTACCGGGAACCTTTAAATTCCCAAGGTTAGGCCCCACCTGGATTTCTTTTTTTTTTTCCCGTTATTGCCCTTTTTCTTTCCTTTTTTTTTTTTTTTTGGGGGGTTGGGGAAAAAAAATCACACTTTTAATGACGTATTCTAGTGCTAGATTAAATAAGATAGGTGGTAATGAATCACCTTGTTTTAAACCCGACCGGACCTCGAATTTCTCAGAATAATGATTACCAATTCATACCTTACTATACGTTTCGGTCATGCACATCCGTACGAGATTTATTAACTTCTTTGGTATTCTCTGTTCCATCAGAATATTATACAGCTTCTGGCGGTCAATAGAATCGTTAGCCTTTTGGAAATATATATAAAGCTGATGAACTATCCCGTTGTATTCCAATTTTTTCTGCAAGATTTTCCGTAATGAAAAAATTTGATCAATTGTTGAACGATTTCGTCTAAAACCACATTGGTAGTCTTCGCAGAAATATCCTGATAGGACTAAAAAAATAAAATAAAATCTTTGACCCATGGAGATGTTCTTCTGAATCTTTTCATAACCTGCATCTTCTTTGATCTTTTAAACGATTTTTTTTAAATATATGTTGATATCTGTTGGAAAAATATTTTTATTTTTAAATAGACTAATGTATAAAAACTGAGTGATTCAATATACCAATTCTTATTATGTATTTATTTTACCGCTGTAAATTAAATAGATATAATAATCAATTAATTCAATCATTAATCAAATAAAAATGATAATGTATGTTTAATTTTAATTTTCCTAAATTTAGAACAAGGGGAGCATTTCCGGGCTTGTCAGTTGTGATATAATTTAATTTATAGAAACCCTGTTATTCAATTTAGTAGATTCAGAAAACGTTTGCGCATTTAGAGCCTGACTTCTATTGCAGAATCGTCCACCTTGGTGCACAGAGAGAGAATTTCGCGCTTCTATGTAATTTCGTTAGGACGGATTTTTGGCTGTCAAAACTAACTTTGCAATGGTCCAGATGTTACGGCCCGCTGTCGCAGTTAGGAGTTTCTGACATCGTTAGCGAGGTAGTCTGCTCTAACAACGAATGTCAACTTGTTTGCTTTAAATTCTAATTATAAATTATTTACGATTTATTCCTGGTATTTCACAATTTGCATTTATTATATTTTAATTTCTTTATAAATAATGTTATCTTATTGGATTAAAACCCCATTTATTTAACACTTAATTTATTAATAAAAAAGTTTTAAAAAACTTAGTTCATACATTGTCTTATATGCTATCACTTTAATCTTAAGGGTAATGAATATCTCTCACGAGGCAGTATTAGTACAAGAGCCCAAAAAAAGCTGTTATCTCACCCCAATTTTTTATTACTTTAATGAAAACTATGTATAATTACTAGTAAAAATTCATGAGTCTGCCAAGTGTAGGTAGGGGGAATAAAAAATAGCGGCTGTTTCAAAGCGATAAAAAAAAAACTATTTTTTCATTCGGAGCTCTATATCTCAAAAAGTAGGAAGAACACAAGAAAACCTAAGAATACGTCATATAAAGAAGAGTACATTTGCTAAAATATGAGCCCTAATAGAGTTATTTACGTTAAATAGTTTTCGAGATATAGCTATTTAAAAAGCAACACTTCATAAAAAATGTAGTATGGGACGTTCTGAAAGATCAGTAGTTAGTGAATTTATTTTGAATAATTTATATCTCAAAAACCATTTGACGTACAGATGTCTATTAGCACTCAAATTAAAGCTAATCTAATGAGCTATAAAGTATTTTATGATGTTTATCTTCGTAGGAGTAATAGTTTACATGAAATTTGTTAAAATAAACTATAAATTGATTTATAGTACGGAGAAATTTTCATTTGCCAATTTTACACTCATATGTGAATATGATAAAAACTACTACCCCTATTAACTAGCTTTAATTTGAGCGCTGGCAAACATCTGTATGTCCAATGGTTTCTGAAATGAAGTTTTTCATAAATCAAACTTATTGCCCGAACAACTATAAATGAATATATTTTAGCAAATATCATGAAAACTACTATTCCTACGAAGGTAAAGGTCATAAACTTGTTTATAGTCCATTAAATTTGACTACTAATAGACATCTGTACGTCTCATAGTTCCTGAGATATAGATTTCTCAAAATAAATTAGCTAACTACTAATCTTTCAGAAGATTTTTAGGAAATGTTTCTTTTTATAAAAAGCTACATCTCGAGAACTATTGGACGTAAATATCTCTTTTAGGGCTAATATTTCAGAAAATTTACTCTTCTTTAAATAATGCTCTCTTAGATTTTCTAGTGTTGTTGGTAGTTTTTAAGATATAGAGCTCCGAATGAAAAAATAATGTTTTTTTAGGTTTTTGAAACAACTGCCATTTTGTATTCTCCCTACCTATACTTGACAGACTCATCAATCTTGACTAGTAATTATACATA
>NW_027106871.1:1073134-1076583 GCF_000696795.3 Halyomorpha halys | reverse complement strand
GAGTCTGCCAAGTATAGGTAGGGGGAATAAAAAATAGCGGCTTTTTCAAAGCGATAAAAAAAAACTAATTTTTCATTCGGAGCTCTATACCTCAAAAAGTAGGAACAACACAAGAAAACCTAAGAGAACGTCATTTAAAGAAGAGTACATTTGCTAAAATATGAGCCCTAATAGAGTTATTTACGTTAAATAGTTTTCGAGATATAGCTTTATAAAAAGCAACATTTCATAAAAAATGTAGTATGGGAAAGATCAGTAGTTAGTGAATTTATTTTGAAAAATTTATATCTCAAAAACCATTTGACGTACAGATGTCTATTAGCGCTCAAATTAAAGCTAATTTAATGAGCTATAAAGTATTTTATGATGTTTATCTTCGTAAGAGAAATATTTTACATGAAATTTGTTAAAATAAATTGATTTATAGTACCGAGAAATTTTCATTTGCCAATATTACACTCATATGAGAATATCATAAAAACTACTACCCCTATAAACTAGCTTTAATTTGAGCGCTGGCAAAAATCTGTACGTCCAATGGTTTCTGAAATGAAGTTTTTCATAAATCAAACTTATTGTTCAAACAACTATAAATCAATTTATTTTAGCAAATATCATGAAAACTACAATTTCTACAAAGGTAAAGATTATAAACTTATTTATAGTACATTAAACTAGCTTTAATTTGAGTGCTAATAGAGATCTGTACGTCTCATAGTTCCTGAGATATAGATTTCTCAAAATAAATTAGCTAACTACTAATCTTTCAGAAGATTTTTAAGAAATTTTGCTTTTTAAAAAACTATATCTCGAGAACTATTGGACGTAAATAACTCTTTTAGGGCAAATATTTCAGAAAATTTACTCATCTTTAAATAATGTTCTCTTTGATTTTCTAGTGTTGTTGGTAGTTTTTAAGATATAGAGGTCCGAATGAAAAAATAATGTTTTTTTAGGTTTTTGAAACAGCTGCCATTTTTTTATTCCCCCTACCTATACTTGGCAGACTCATCAATCTTGACTAGTAATTATACATAGTTTTCATTAAAGTAATCAAAAATTGGGATGAGATAACTACCTTTTTTTCTTCTCGGCTCTTGTACTATATGTGTTATCTTTCTGAAATTGTCTTGTCTGACGCAATCGGGTCAAGTATGTTTTACTGGTGACAATTTTCTATTTTTTGTTTAATATCCTAAACAAATTGTTTATACTACATTACATTCTGGACAAAAAGTAAAGTTTAACTAAACTATTTTACTACTTAATGAAAAAAAAAATCTTAGTAATTCATCCCTAAAAATACTGTTATTTTGAGCCATGATAGTAATCAACCAAAATGCGAATTAGTTTTATTATCATTGGTTAAAAAAAAGAAAGAAAGGAAAGTGTCTAATTATTTTAATATGTTGTCACTTGGGTTAATATGTTATCAATATTGTTGAGTGATATGTGGAAATAGCATACTATTTTTCTAAAAATGTGATTGGGAAAAGAATAAAAATATTTTTCAACAGAGATCCTAGAATTATTAATTTATTATTCAAGTGTTTTTTTGAAAATAAAGCCTTCTTCCAAACCTACGATTTTTCATACATTTCGTACATGTTTTTAACTTATTTATATTGTAATAAAGAAAATTTTTATTAAAATATGTTGGGTGAAACTCGAATGATGCAACTTTAACGCGCACCCCTGTTGTGTGTAAACATTACTGTAACCTCCTATTCTTACCACTTCTGAATTTTCTTCTCTGCTTTTACACAGTAATATAAAAACAAATATTCTCTATTGAAATCATATCGTTGCTATCAATGTTACCTTGGGGACACGAATCCAATTTACTTATGAAAGACTCTCCATTACTTTTAACATTTCTTTTTATAATATTTAGCTTTCAGACGTTACGTCATACTTTATATATATATATAATCTTCTTACTTGTTTGAGTCTGGTTTTATTGTTTAAATAAAATAATTTGTATCCAAGTTAATTCTCAAATATTCTTTATTATTTCCTACGTTTCGGCAAACCGTCATGGACAATCTTAAATATACTCGTAAATTTACACCTCACATCTAACAGTTAAATTTTTTTTGCAGACTATTCTGCCCAGGTCAATAAATTTAGTCAAACCTATTCCATTAAATTTTAAAGCTTTTAGTTACAGATTAACTAAACACCAGTATCGTTCACTTATCACACAATTCTTTCGGTCTTATTCCAACAGAAAGGATGTGAGTTGTAAATTTATATTTAAGATTTGGAGTTCTATCAGTGGGTAGATTCTCCACATGTTTTATCATGTCACTATGTCACCTACAGCAAATTTACTCGTTGTATATATGTGTATACAGTTGTAAATAACAATAAATAAATTATTAAAAAAAAAAAAAAATATTTAAGATTGTCCTTGAGGATGGCCACAGGTTGGCCGAAACGTTGGAAATTTAAATTATAATAAAGAAAGTTTGAGACTTAACTTAGATATAAACTAATTTATTTAAACAATTATGTTATATTATACAATAACCATTCTTATGTTCCTTTTCTTTTTTTTTCAATCTGCAAAAATATTTTTAATTTAGTTAACTATCATAGTTTGCATTAAACGAAATTTGTAAGTGCCGCTTACAATGAGAGATTAAACATGCGATTCTTTAAAGGGAACAATTTTGAAAAAAAAATTTAATTGTACATTGATGTAAAAAGTTTAATCAAAATCGTTAGTGGCATTTTCGAGAAAATGATAAAAAGTCAGATATGTAACTGCTATATCTCAGAGAAATACCCTGTATGTCTTTTAGTTTTGTCCTATTTATTCCCCCGATCCCACTTAAACAAAAAATAGACATGGATTAATAAAATGCATTATGTGAAGAAAACATAATTCAAAGTGAATCATACCTTTTTCTACCGTGGGTACATAAAGGTTTTAGTGAAATATTTATCTGTGTATTGAGATGATGGTTCTGTGCCAACTCTTACTTATTTATCTGGAGGTGAGGGGCCTCCGCTGTACTACTTTTCATATCCGTGCAAAGCATACATACATAGACGTACACACACCAACAGCATTTAGCGATACCTGGTTATTTTTGTACTCAGTAAACATCTACGATAACGATAAATCCTCTTGTTATATATTTGTGGATAGACAGATAAAGTATATGTGTGTGTATCTAAAGGTAAGCGAAGGTTACAATGCATGGATCTATCCTCTATCCTATCGACTTATTCCTAATACCGCTTTACCTTATTTTTCGGAAATTGCTTTGTCCTTCGAAGGTAGTTAATATTCGAGAAGGGTGTTGCTAACGAAGTGGCAGAACTGAAGAAGATAAAAGAGACCTGGAACAAACAGGCAGCTGATAAAGGCTTTGAGCTCAAGCAGTAGAGGTTGTTCTATCTTAATGAACTCCTTACTAAGTAGTATACCCTTCTCCCCC
>NW_027106871.1:1059639-1072864 GCF_000696795.3 Halyomorpha halys | reverse complement strand
GATGTCTGCTAGCACTAAAATTAAAGCTGCATTTATTTGCTATAAAATAGTTTATAACGTTTATTTTGTATGAGTAGTAGATTTCATGATATTTGCAAAATTTATACACAAAACATTGATTTCTAGCTTTAATTTAAGTGCTAACATCTGTACGTCCAATGGTTCTTGAGATATAAGTTCCCCATTTTTTAGCATTTCTAGCATATATTTTATAAAATATTGCTTTTTAAGAAAGTATATCTCAGGAACTATTAACATGAATAGCTCTTTTAGGGCTCTCGTTTTAGCAAATTTATCCTTCTTGAAATGAAGGTTTATATTAGTTTTTCAAAGTTGTAGTTAGTTTTAAAGATATGGAACTCCGAATGAAAAATTAACTTTTTTAAAAACAACGTTTAAGGCTGTATACACACGGAGGTACTGAAAATGAACTGATTAGTGACGCAAATTACCAACTAGTTTAGTTTGAGTCACAGATTGTGAGGCCGCATACTGGTTGTGGAATCCCAAACGATTCCAAACAGCAAAAATTATTTAAATAATGTCTTGATCGGATATCTTGAAAAATGTATCATTATTTATAATATCATGTAAAAAAAACAACATATATTCTGATAATTGAAGCCACAATATAATAATAGTGATGAATGATATTCCGTCAATATCTAGACCTTTGAAATCGGGTCACTCCAACTAAAGGTGCCGACTAACCACAAATATTTAAAAAAAAAAAAAAAAAAGATAATTGGTTGAACAAGCTCGGTTCGTAGAACGATTAATCTTGCTTTTTTTTTTAAATCGGCTCAAGTATCCTTTAAAGTAAAATAATAAAAAAATCTTGGCCCACTTATTTATTCATGTGACTGTGCCTCTCAATCTAGTTCAATGTTTCTTTTCCGAGCATGATTACATTTTGTTATCTCCTCACTAAAAATCTTAATCGTTCATGAACGAAAAAAAATAAATTATTCATGATGATTAATTTCAATACACTTTTAATGGATATTAATATTGAATGTAATATTGAAATTAATTTTTACTTTCCAATTCCGCGTTCTAATTCTGCAATTTTTCCCTGAAACATATCCAAAAATGTATTTATTTATGTTTATGAAATATTTTTGAACATAAACGATTTAATCCACTCATAAATTGTTCAGTTTTATATTTCCAACATGAAGAAGATCGAATATAATTGAATCAGAAGAAAATTAATTGTAATATGACGATAGCTTCCTTATTCAACCTCCACTGGTTTTGGAGTGACTGGGCTTACGAGTCTGATGTCCTGTTTTTTTCCTTTATGAGTCAATTTAGGATTGGGATTCTCCAGACTGCGTGTAAATATTGGTAATAAGTATAATATATTCACAATATTTTATCTTTTTTTTTTGTTTATTTATTCATTCAGAAATTTATTATGAAAAGTTCTATTTATTTGCTTTAGTTATCATCCTTAACATAGCATAGCATATATAACCTAGATTTTAAATATTGACAAACAGTTAATGATATGGAAAATTATTTTTTATTGATATACTTTCTTTTTCAAAAGTGAATAAGTATACTTATTTAGCGAATCTTTAGAAATAATTTTTTTAATAATTCTGAATATTTGTTTCTAAATTATTTCACTTTTTATCATCTACCTGTTCTAATATATTATGTCAATGATTCTGTTCTAATAATTGTGTAATAGAAGGAACTCAAACTCATTTCGTTCACTAACGTACTTTTCCAACAATTTCCTGAAGTGTTTGTGTCACGTTTAATGACGGAAGCGATGCTATGTCCACTATATTGGCCCTCTGAAGTGAAGGAAATCTGTTTTCGGACCACAAAGAGAATCCGGTCCTCGTGGGCTAAAAGTTGATTTACTTTTATCTATTCGAGGGACTAAGCCTATTTTGGCCGAAGAAAATCCCCTCTGTCGAAGCAGCGTATTGGAAAAACTTGGCTCGTCTCGAGGAAAAATGACGGATGCTTTCATGGCACGAATCCGGCTTTATTGGGAAGATCGCTTCGCCAGGCCTCACGTCTTATGTCCTCTATCGAACCGTTTATTCTTGCTCTTTGGAGTGAAGAACTCTTCTGTCCTCCAGAAAATTAGATTGCCTTGTCCACTAGGCAGGCAATATCGGCGAACACGATCGTGTCTCTGCAGACATAATAGAGAAAACGATTGAAAAAGGCACACAATGTACCTTGAGATCTTGAATCCAGCTATGGAGCTGGTAAACTAAATATCATGAGATATATATGTAATAATACTTTTTATAAACAAAAAAAAAAAAAAAAAGCTTTCTATTCGTAATTTCTCTTATACCGCTGTTATATTACTAATTTAAATACATACTTATTATATACATACTTTTTTTATTACACTTTTAGGCAATTTACAAATGGTGCAGATTTAATTTATTTATGTCTGATAAAAGTTAACTTATTTTCGAATTAAAATATTATTATTTTTATATTATAACACATTTGTTTTACCTAACCTCTAAAGAAGAAAGTAGTTGTAAGATAATATGTACTTATACTGATAATGCTTGATATTTGATTTTAATATGAAAATAAATAATAATGCTGGAGTGGAGATTATGTTTATAGTTGTTATCACTTGAAAACTGGCACATCCTTGTGAGACGAAACATGTCTTATATACATCACGACATACAACTAGAAACAGTTCTTTGATAACCTCTCCGCTTCCTTCAATCCTCTATTCCGCTCACTCACCCTATCCTCCTTCCTGCGAGGTAGCAGAGAAGGAAAGGTCCTGTCAATCCTGTTAACATCACTTTTTAACCTCTCCTTATATCCTTTTCCGTATCTCCAACCCTTCCCCAACACCACCTCTTGTTATTTTTTATAGAGTTCCCAAGGAACAAACATCCCACCCAACAGTTAATTATTTCACTCAGAACATCCAATAACCACGGTTGAATTATTATTCTCATGTAATGCTATTCATTTAGTAATCTATGAATTTTTTTCTATTTTAAAGGGATCGGAAAAAAAAACTTATAACTGGAAGTCTGAATTTACTTACAAAGATAGCAAATAAACAGAAGAAAAATGGAAAAAATAATCTCCTGGGAATCTGATAGATTAATGTAATAACCAAATAGTCATCAAAAAGGCCATTATTAATTCACATTAGTGTGTAGGGTGTAAAAAAAGGGTCTTTGCATTTATTCTATCTAATCAATAAAAGTACTGGAAAATGGCTCCGACGCTGGAATGGATTAAGGTCCATAAGGAGCTGAGAAAGGCAAGATAATATGTACTTATACTGATAATGCTTGATATTTGATTTTAATATGAAAATAAATAATAATGCTGGAGTGGAGATTATGTTTATAGTTGTTATCACTTGAAAACTGGCACATCCTTGTGAGACGAAACATGTCTTATATACATCACGACATACAACTAGAAACAGTTCTTTGATAACCTCTCCGCTTCCTTCAATCCTCTATTCCGCTCACTCACCCTATCCTCCTTCCTGCGAGGTAGCAGAGAAGGAAAGGTCCTGTCAATCCTGTTAACATCACTTTTTAACCTCTCCTTATATCCTTTTCCGTATCTCCAACCCTTCCCCAACACCACCTCTTGTTATTTTTTATAGAGTTCCCAAGGAACAAACATCCCACCCAACAGTTAATTATTTCACTCAGAACATCCAATAACCACGGTTGAATTATTATTCTCATGTAATGCTATTCATTTAGTAATCTATGAATTTTTTCTATTTTAAAGGAATCGGAAAAAAAACTTATAACTGGAAGTCTGAATTTACTTACAAAGATAGCAAATAAACAGAAGAAAAATGGAAAAAATAATCTCCTGGGAATCTGATAGATTAATGTAATAACCAAATAGTCATCAAAAAGGCCATTATTATTTCACATTAGTGTGTAGGGTGTAAAAAAGGGTCTTTGCATTTATTCTATCTAATCAATAAAAGTACTGGAGAATGGCTCCGACGCTGGAATGGATTAAGGTCCATAAGGAGCTGAGAAAGGCAGTGTCGGACCTAGAAAAATTTACTGGAGAAACCAAAGAATTAAATCATTTTTTAAAAGGGAGTGATCGCCTAATGAGGCGAATAGAAGCGAAGATTTCGGAGAATCTACTGGACTGCGAGGACGCAAAATCATTGAAAACAGTGGTGGTCTGTGATTAAAGGAATACTTTAATTTAATTCAGGGAGAAGAGGATACGCTGTGGAACGTTGTGAAAGAGAGTTATTATAAAATTTTAATAAATTTTATTTTCCATGTTTTTATACATTATAAACTGGTTGGTTGATCAAAGTAACTCAGTTAACGGTCTTGTTCAAGATGATGATTATGAAATAACAAATTCCAAAGGTAGAAAAAGTTAGGATCATTAAATTAATCGAACTCGATAAATATTTCTACACCAAAACAGATTCACCATTTGTGTAGCCAAGGGGTTGAAAGAAGGAAACAAGTAGGACAAGTCAACCAATCAAGGGTTCACTTCTTCCCAGAAAGGGTTCTTCTTTCCCTCCCCTACCCCATCCCTTCTTTCCTAACGACCAGAGCTTCCAGGACTCGTAAATTCCAATCCTTAACGACTAGAAACATTCCTCAAACAGTGACTAGTCACAAAGTTGTCCTTTAAGTTGCAGGGTACCGGAAAATCTTGTAGTATGAGCTTTAAAGTCATTACTTCGTATTTATTTCTTTTTAGTTTTCCTAACTGATTGCTTTGAATTCCTAGCCTTTGATGGAACAGTAAAAATAAGGTGATGATAGTTTGATCGTATAAAGTGATTCATAGAAAGTACATTTATTCATTCCAGGAACTACTAAGGAGAAAAGGCAAAGGGTGTCTTTACTTTACCCACAGAATTTAGGAGCGGCATATTTCGTGTGAAATATTATTTTTTAATTTTTAGATCAACAAGGAGGGGCTACGAATCTGGGATCACTGATTTCAATGAAACGTTTTTTAGTGATACTAGACCAAAAAATATTAGAGAATAAAATATGAAACATCTTCAAAAATTATTGTTCAGTTAAGACGGCATGATTTTGAAGATCAAGGTCATTGCAAAAAGTTAGTCTCTTTTTTTTATAGTAATTAGTTTTTTGGTAAATGAATGACTGTAATGTCATTTATAGAATCAGAAATAATTATACATCTAGCTAAAATGTTCAATTTTCTTTTTCATTTTGTAATTTACAACAAGTGAAATATTAACATGCTAATATAAATAGCTTTTTCATTCTATTTTTACTATTGGAAAACTGGCTTTTGATATAGCGAACTATTGATTCGTTAGTATCAATATAATTTTCCAATTACGTTGTCTATCCATGAAACGCACATGCGTTCATTTCCTGAGCTACATTAAAATATTGGTTATAAACTTTTCAAAGGTATCAGAGGCTTGCGAAAATTAAGTATCCAATTTTTTTTACTTATTAATTGAGTCATTATTCACGTCTGCATTATGATTATTTTCATGGAGACTTTAATATTAAAATTACTGTAATAATTATTATGAACGAAGAGTTGAATTTATGAGAGTGGAGCTTTTATTTTTAATTTTTTTTTTCAATAAAGCCGTTTTCATTATACACTTACATTTCATCCTTTGATATACATATAGATAAAATCTATATAAGTAATAAATACGTACTTTCTGAGAAAATAAAAATAAGTTTTTGCGAAATGTTAACTTATCTGAAGTGTTCCATGTCATTTGAAAGGGATTGGATATGCCGTAAAATAGCAGCTTTCCAATTAATTCCTCTAAATTAGGAATCAAACTGCAGGAGTTCACATTTTTCCGATTGTATACCTACATACAATACCTGTGCAATATTTTAAGAAAATCTGAGATAGGAGTCTGTGAGGTCACAAAAATTGTGTTTTGCTGACTTGGAACGACCATTCAATAAAACAGCATAAGCATTATCAATGTAATTTGTTGTTTTGTTTTGTTATTACCTTTAGCATTGACCATTATTGAATTTTAATTAAAATAGTATGATGTATTTGGAGATCATCGGGGTGTTGAACCCAATAAACAGTCATTGAACATGGCTTGAGAAACTTGAAAATAACACACAGAGAAAGCTGTTTGGGAAAATCATCCCTCTGTATTTCCTGATGATTAATTAACCTTTAATAGCTTTCTTCGAGCTTTACGGATTAATCTGAAAAACTAAATATGAGTATCTTTCGAGTCAAAAAAATAATTATTATCATAGTACTACAAACTTTTCTCTTCTTTTTAACTTATTTTATTTTTGCTTATATGAATGGCTTTCCCATTTTTTCATGACATGTAGAAGACTCTTATTTGAAAGAAGTATTCCAGACATCATTAAAAGACTTCGACCATGGTGAATTGTAATTTTTTTTGTTTTTATTTTTGCATGTTGTTTTTGAAATTCTTTCATTGTCTTTTTTTAATAACTAATTATTATTAATTCAATAATTTAAATTTAGTTCAATGGTGCATATGAACAATGATTAGTGCTCTGTTTTTGGAATTAGCATACATACAATTAAAGATGTTCCGAGTTAGGAAAATGGTTCTCATAAAAACTTTTTTTACAGTTGTTACTAGGAAAATCCATATAGTTGGCAACTATAATATATAAATACAATTAAATAAAAAATACAATGAACTTGTTTTTGTACCTTTGATTCTTTCTATATTGTTGCATTGTGGCAGAATCAATTAATGTATTCCAAGGTAGATAAGTCACCCGCGGGACAGGCTCCTGTCCAATAGACTAAGGTACTTGGGGTGACGTAGACGCACACTCCCCCCCCCCCGTAGATGTATGGTAGTGCCCGTACCCTGATTGCTAAGTGATCCATCTTCCGTTGACCCTTCGATCTTCCTCGAGTCGTTTGTATTCAGTAGGCTGCCCCTGATTTGTTTAAGCCTTTAATCCTTCACCTGTGCCACTTTACCCGGAGAGTCTTCCTTTGTTTTCTTTAAACATTCACAGCCTTCCACGAGTTCAGGAGATCGATCCTGAATAGCCCGAAGTAGGTTAAAGGGATTCCCTTTTCCAATTCATCTACAATTTTAAACTTACTTAGTTCTTGTGATAGTGATCTAGAAAGCCAATCAGAATAGACTGAATATATACATGTTGTAGGAAATATAAAATATCATAATTTGAAACATAAGTTTCGAAAAACCTATTTTTTCCGAGGTATTGGTTAAGTTTCGAAGTTATGCTATTTTCACATTTGATAAATAGATCACTTGCCTAAAATATTTTGCTAAATAAAAAAAATATATATATAAACTATTTTTCCTTATATTTTCGTTCATTTCCTATGTACCTCCATCATACTTATAATAATTTATACATTCCCGTATCTTAATATTAGGTATATATAAAATTTATCATTTTGGCTTTAAAAAATAATTAGGTAATATTAAAACATAATTTAATCAAAGTGGGGCGAAACGTCGGAAAATAAATAGTTGTAAATTATTTCTGTTTCTCTTTTGACCGCAGCCCTGACCATCTTCTTATATATTTTAAAAGATAATTGTTTAATTTTTATTTATTTTAATAATCAGAAATTTTATCGTATAAGTGGTTCTCATTAAGATTAAGTATCCGATATTCAACTCCAAATAAACTATCAATCCTGTATCTTCCTGTAAAATCATATGGCACCTGCTATTTAGTTTATAAAAATGAGAAACATTTTTTTATTAATATTTCTTTTTTTTTTGTAAGATTATGTATTATAAAAGTTTGTCCTATTTTTAAAAAGTGGTAAGGATCATAGAGCTCATTCGCATTATAATTACTAATGAGTAAATTAAATGATAACAAAATATGAAATAGAAGAAGAAAAATAAATAAAAAACAAATTTAAACTCAAAGCAAACTTATATCTTAAACACCATCATTCCTATTTACCTTCAGCCTGGGGAACTCGAAGCTGTTCCCTCACTTATGGAGGAAAAAACAGGACTCCGAAAGATCCCAGCGCTTCTCTCTCAACCGCGTCACTAGTAATAAACGCTAGTGGAGGATGAGTGAGGGCATTGCCTGAGAAACGATTTAATTTTTTTATTTCGTGGTGAACATCTTACAATTACAAATCATCCTGGTGGAGCCAATTTTCCATTCTGTGGTATCATCAACCCCCCAGGATTCGAACCAGTGCCATTGCAGTTGCGAGATTGCTAAGGTAGACGCTTTAACTCTCTCGGATACAAGCGACCTCTATCAACCAGCAACTTACCCTCTTATCTACTTTTGTGACAGTTACAAAGTGGCTGTGCGTGTTAGATCGCTCAGAATTAAGGCCTTTTGTTTCTGCCAATTTGCTCAATCTCCAATCACTACTTTTTTATTGCTTTTTACGAATATAAATTAATTTTATTAATCTGGGGGAATCACGTGCTCATATACAAAAATAGAATACAGACCCTAAAGGTCTTTGATATCCTTTCTTTATATTGATATATTACTAAGCACCAGTTTCTAGGCTTATTGTGAGTGAGGTTCCTCTACGGAAAACATTCTCTGCTTCATCCATTTTCCAGTTTCTTGCCAGATGTTTCCTAAAAAACTATAGAAAATTTTTATTTTAAGCAACCATTACATTCAAATTGTGGAAGTATTAATCCACTACATCTACATCTTGAAAAGTAAAAGTTTCCAACATCTATGTACGGAAATATTGTATTTAGAATTATGGCATATTTTTCTATTAAAAAATTCCACAAACCGCAAACTATCTTCTTTCCTATAAAAGGAAGGTGGTACTGGTGCGTTAGAGGAAAAAACTTGGGTAATAATAAAACTATTTAATATGAGTGAACGTTTCGCTCCACGTTGCAGGGCGTCATCAAGGTTAAGGTTAAAAAAGGTACAAACACATAAATGAGGTAAAAATAAATAAACAATGTAAATAAAGATGATGTATAGTGAAATGTAAAATTAAAAAGGTTTTAATTAATATCAGTAGGACCATTAATGAAAAGGAAATAACAACAGATAAAAAAGAAATATAAAAATACAGTACACACTAGAAGACGGAAAAAGGGAATAAGAGTAAAATCAGGAGTAAAGGAAGAGAATGGACAAGATAGGAATTCTACCTTACTGATCCCAGGTAAACACAGAAATGATTACATTCGGATTATGTATATTTTAATGACTTAGCAAAATAATATCATTGGGTAATATACCCATCAATATAACATCCGAGGGAATTAAATCCGACCGGATTTTCCTCCATTACATTTCTCTAGACGTGGTACTTCGTCAAGAGTCATTAGTAATTAGATAGTAGAACATGTTCAACTCAAAGGCCAACAGGAATAACTTCCTTATTTCTGATTAAGTAAGTTTTGGTTAGTCTAGCTGATGGTTATCGACCTAGGCCAGCAACTGTCACTTGTCCACGAAGCTCACAGTGGAACTTCACTTGAGGACAAATTGCATCAATTATAACTTCCTTTATGGCCAACTTCGATTATGTCGTTAATGTTCAAGGTAGTCGTTAACTAACTTCGCCAAAGTTTTCTTTCATAACTTGTCATTATTCTTCATTATATCACTGAAAGTCTATTAGCTCCCATTTGTGCGAGAAGCTTGTCTGTATCATCATAACTTTTCCATCTACCTACTCCCACTTTAAACTTCCGATCCTGCGATAAAAAGGGATCAAGAACTTTCATTAGTTTAATGGGTACATTTCTAAATAAAGAGGTTCCGAACTATGAAATTAGGATAACTACCTTAATTGGCGATGCTGCTACAGGTGTAAATTCTTTTTCAGACAGTTGTTAAGGCGGCTCATTTATCATATTATTTGTCTTTTGTAAATTAATAAGTTTAATTAGATTTAATACAAAACTTATTTTCAAAGTTTATTATTGTAAATTTAAATATAATTGATGAAGAATAATTATTATTATTGTTTAAAGTCTGAGATGTAAAAAAATCAATGCTAACAATAAGTCAAGAGGATTTTGTTGATCGAGTTCCACTTTGTTTTACTTTTTACCGTTATTTTATTTACTTCATATTATCATGTTTGGCGCATGGTAATATGTTGTATCGCATCCTCCGCTAGAACCATTTCCAACTGACATGGAAGTTTTCACTTTAAACTTCTCCAGGACTAGGACTTCTGAGAACAAGTCTGTTTACAGAACACTTCACAGCTCCCCGATGTTTTGGGGTCAAGAGAACCACATGTTTTTTTCTTTTTTTTCTGATCCCTCTAAAACATAAATAGACATGAATTATTAAATACATAATATGAAGGAGGAACATAATTCAAATTGAGTACTACCTTATTCTACCTTTATTTGAAGATCTTAGTGAAATACTTATCTATGTATTGAGATCCTCCTTCTAAAATGAAATGATTTTATTCTGAGACATATGCCCCCTAAGAATAAATACATGGTTTATACATCAAGATTTTTGTCTCCCAAGCGTTTAAAAGTTCCCAGTAAGCAAAATGAAATTAGATTGAGATCTGGCTTAACTACTATTTATAATGTTAATCAATAACTATATTGGTTAGATTGATGAGGAAGTTTGGATATGCAGTAAGTGAAGGAATAGGTGTTGTTTAAAGGAAAGAATGGATGAGAATTGGTGAGTTCCAGAAGGAGGTAGCACGTGCAACGAAGGATTTGCTAAAGAAGGTGGTTCTATAGGATGTGGAGATTCTGTTAAAAATGTTACTATATAATATCTGGCAAGGGGACCCCGAAAGGGGCCATGAAACAGGTTATCTGTATGAAACATTTTTTCATAAATAACAAGATGCTATGAGCTCAATTAAATCGAACATTTTCATTTTATATACAATACTAAAATTTTTAATTTACATACGTGCACTGATTTTAGGACCTTTAAAGTTTTCTATTTGTTTATTTTTCATTAGTAAAAAAATGAGATTATCATTTTTATATATTTTATGTTTTTTCTAAAAACATTTTCATATTTTTTTTGCTAAAACCTACGCGCATGTTGGGTTGAGGTCTGGCAATGTTTTGAAATGAGGTCAAGGAATCTACTGCATTGGGAGGGGGCTGAGAAAATCGGATTTTTGGAAATGAAAGACTATTTGAATCGGTCTAATGGTGTTGTTGAGTCTGTTGGTTATTAAGTCAGGTAGTAGTGTTTATATATGTCTGCCACCTTTGTTACCGTTCTGTAGTAGTCAGTGTCTTGAATAAAGAGTTTGTACTCTACTGAAGGCCATAAAAGAATTTGACATGACTCCTCGAAGTAAATTCTGTTAAAGTCGATAGTTCAAGTTTCGTGTGTATGTGGTCATCGTTCGTTGAAGTGAAGTACGCCTCACCATATGTATGAGCATTTAATACCAACAAGAGACAAAACACAAAATATAATTTTTTTATTTTCATTTATAGAAATGAATCCATATAAAGGATAAGAACAGGTAGATGGGAATAAATAGGACAAATAGGAATAAAAAATGATAGATTTTAGGTCCCCCATTCTTGCGAGGTGGCAGGGCAGGAAGGGCCCCCAAAACCTCATTCTTTTACTCCTTCCTTCTCTTGCACACCTCCCCCTCCCCTACTATCTTTCGACTTCTGACTATTATTAATATTATTTACTAATTATCTTCCATCTTTAATTACTAATTGTTTTATTTCTTCTTTGTTTGAATATCACGCGGATGCCCCTCACCTCCAAATATTTCTAGTAGAATTCTCACAGAATGGACTCATCAAACCTCAGTTAAGTATCCCATTGTATACCTTCAAGTGCCAACGGTGGAAAAAGGTTGTATCTCATCTGATTTATGTAGCGTAATGCAATTTACTAATTCATATTTTGTTTTCTGTTTAATAGGGTTTGGGGGAAAAAAAAAAGGTATTAGAAAAGGAGGAAAATCCCTTAAAGGGACAATAGAATAGTTATGATAAAGACTAAACAATGTATGTCCACAGATTAAATAAAGAGATAAGAAGTAGTGACGTTTTTTTCATTAAATAGTTAAAAGAGTGCAAAATATTTGTAATCTTTAGAAGCAGGTTAAATAATGAAGCTTAGTATTTTTTAATTTGTATTGTACAATCAAATATTTAAAAACTATACACACAAAGTATACCTGTAAAGGTATGAAAAAGTTTCAACAAATGTTCATCAAATATAAAATCGTTCAATTGGATTATCATAAAATGAAAATACACAAACAAAATTTATAGTATGAGGTAGCCTATATTGATTATATATTTTTAGTTCAAACCGTGTTATTCCGTTTCTTTTTAGTTATTCAATGCCGTTAATTAGAAAAAAAAACATTTCCAGTTGATTATACCCTCGTGTGCTAAGTGGCTAGTCAACAACACATGTATTAAATTTTCAACTTGTTTAGTTAAACACATTCCAAGTTAATGAATCTCGAAATTTGTAACTGAGGCTATTGGAGCACGCAGCTGTTGAGAACGGTTTTGTGTTACGGCAAAGTAATTTTCGGGAACAATTACGAACTCCAAAGCCGTGTCATGATCTAATTTCGGGAGCGTATAGAGAGACTTCCCGTCGAGTACCTTAGGCCGACAATGCTTCCGTAATTGGAATTGCAAATAGAATCTGCTCAGATTTGAGATGTGGTCACATGGAACGTGGCAACATAATCTAACCTCAAGCATAATTAAATTCGTGCTAAATGATTGTTTTGCAAGTTTAATAAATTGAGGTATAACAATTTCGGGTTTCAAATTTATAAACGACTAATCAACTGGCGAGTAATTCAATAAATATTTTATATCTTTAATTTTATACATTTAAGATTTTTTTACGTGATTTTATTCTGTATTAAAGTACAAAGTAGAGATTATTACAATTCAATAAAAACTATACAACAAATACAAAGAAATACTCTCATTGCCTGTATAAAAGAATCAAATTCGGTCCATTAAACTCAGTAATAATAATACAGGCTTAGCGAACTAATAATCGCTCTCTACACTCATCCGTCCATTGACGCATATCCAAACCCAAATATACTAAATCTTGCAAAGAAGGTGGTTCTATAGGATGTGGAGATTCTGTTAAAAATGTTACTATATAATATCTGGCAAGGGGACCCCGAAAGGGGCCATGAAACAGGTTATCTGTATGAAACATTTTTTCATAAATAACAAGATGCTATGAGCTCAATTAAATCAAACATTTTCATTCTATATAAAATA
>NW_027106871.1:1056068-1059589 GCF_000696795.3 Halyomorpha halys | reverse complement strand
GTGGAAAAAGGTTGTATCTCATCTGATTTATGTAGCGTAATGCAATTTACTAATTCATATTTTGTTTTCTGTTTAATAGGGTTTGGGGAAAAAAAAAGGTATTAGAAAAGGAGGAAAATCCCTTAAAGGGACAATAGAATAGTTATGATAAAGACTAAACAATGTATGTCCACAGAGTAAATAAAGAGATAAGAAGTAGTGACGTTTTTTTCATTAAATAGTTAAAAAAAAGTGCAAAATATTTGTAATCTTTAGAAGCAGGTTAAATAATGAAGCTTAGTATTTTTTAATTTTTATTGTACCATAAAATATATAAAAACTATGCACATAAAGTATACCTTTAAAGGTAATGAAAAAGTTTCAACAAACATTTATAAAATCGTTCAATTGGCTTATCATAAAATGAAAATACACAAACAAAATTTATAGTATGAGCTAGCCTATTTTGATTATATATTTTTAGTTCAAACCGTGTTATTCCGTCTCTTTTTAGTTACTCAAAGTCATTAATTAAAAAAAAAACCTTTCCAGTTGATTATACCCTCGTGTGCTAAGTGGCTAGTCAACAACACATGTATTAAATTTTCAACTTGTTTAGTTAAACACATTCCAAGTTAATGAATCTCGAAATTTGTAACTGAGGCTATTGGAGCACGCAGCTGTTGAGAACGGTTTTGTGTTACGGCAAAGTAATTTTCGGGAACAATTACGAACTCCAAAGCCGTGTCATGATCTAATTTCGGGAGCGTATAGAGAGACTTCCCGTCGAGTACCTTAGGCCGACAATGCTTCCGTAATTGGAATTGCAAATAGAATCTGCTCAGATTTGAGATGTGGTCACATGGAACGTGGCAACATAATCTAACCTCAAGCATAATTAAATTCATGCTAAATGATTGTTTTGCAAGTTTAATAAATTGAGGTATAACAATTTCGGGTTTCAAATTTATAAACGACTAATCAACTGGCGAGTAATTCAATAAATATTTTATATCTTTAATTTTATACATTTAAGATTTTTTTACGTGATTTTATTCTGTATTAAAGTACAAAGTAGAGATTATTACAATTCAATAAAAACTATACAACAAATACAAAGAAATACTCTCATTGCCTGCATAAAAGAATCAAATTCGGTCCATTAAACTCAGTAATAATAATACAGGCTTAGCGAACTAATAATCGCTCTCTACACTCATCCGTCCATTGACGCATATCCAAACCCAAATATACTAAATCTTGCAATCCTCCCACCTACGTTTCGGTCTACCCATCGGACATTTAGCCGTCTGTTCAGTGTTTATTAACACTTTAAATTTTTTACTAACGTTTGTTACAAAGCCCTTCAATCCAACATGTCCATCTTAAATGCCGAAGTGTTGTAACCTGAATTATATTTAAGGGTACCTTAATGTTCCCTATGTAACCGATCTAGCCCAAACCAGATATCACTCCTTCCATAATAAACTCCCAAACCACTCAAACCCCCTAGTTTCTAACCTTGCATCCTCTTCCATTCCTGACAATTCTCCGCGGCGCCTGAAAAGAAGATGGCCATGAGACCACCTAAAGTAAAATGTCATTAGAGTGCAACCAATGGGCAGTTTCCCTGCACGTCTGTAACACTCCAATTTAACCCAGATCAGATTTACTAAATGTACAGTTGTAAATAGCAATAAATAAATATTTAAAATATATATATATTTAACGGGTGCAGTCTCCTCAATTCAACGTAGTGTAACCTTGTAACCTGACTCTGTGCTGATATTGGAGGTCCTTGGTCGCCTTTTGGTATTCTTCCAACCAACCTCATCTTGTTGCTTTTATTGGGTCTCATTTCCCTAGAAGGCAAACATGTCATACCACATTAGTTGCCTCGCAATCCTGCAAGAATCTTTATTTCATCAGCAGTAGCACGACAGCTTCTCATTCAGAATCTAGTTCTTCGGCAAGCTGCTAAGACTCCACAAACATGTTTAAATAGAAAAACCACATTGAATAGGTAAGGCTTTTCGTCTTATTCCACCTCTCTTTTTCCGATAACAGAACTACAGAACAGGTGACCGACGGAATCAGCTGTGAGATTCTGCTTGGTAATCCACTTTTCCAGGCTAAATCTCCACCACGACCTTCTTCACAACAGAAGATTGATATCTTCACAACAGATGGATATCCTCTTGAGTTCAATCGGTTTTAACAATTTTGCATTTTTTAAAATTAATAGTCATCCTTTTTATATTCAATTCTTCACTCCACTTCGTTATAGTCTGTTAATTCCCCGCTAGAGGAATTCACATTAAGCACAATGAGGCCTTACAATAGTAATAGAACTGTTTAACGACAAGTAAGTTCCATTGGCCCATGCGCATTTCTGCATTGCAAGTCGCAGTTTGATATGAAGGAGAAACAGATTAAGTTCATTGAGTCTCCTTCTTCTCTCCCTTCTCCTAGCCCAAATACCCTTGATTCTTATCCATTTAGACGCACAACAATCTCGGATCCTGATATGTTGATTTTATAACCTTTATGAGCTTTTTAGGAATGTTCTTTGCCTTCAAGGACTCTAGCAGTACTTTCCAAAGGACCTAATAAAGCGCTGCCCTAGTTCCAAGAGTGGGTAAAAATGTAAACACAATACTTTTATTTGCTGTAGTGAGATGTGCTAACATCCCACTACTGCAAACGGCGTATTGGTATAAGTGGACCTTCTACATTCTTTAGATGATTTCCATGATGATATTAACCTCAACAAGAAAAAGTCACCTCAAATCTCATCTTTGATGGCATGCTTGAAGAAGCTCTTGTATTATTACTCAAATAGAATTTATACCAAATGGAATTACCTAGTCTGAGGGACTTTTGTTTCTTAAAACATTCAGTCAGTTCCCCCTTGGGTCTACAGCTCACAGCATCATTATTATAAATTACCCAATACATTTTTCATTGTGTCTCAGAAATATATATGGCTAACCGGTCATTAGCTGTATTTTAAAATAGTTGATCTATTTCCAAACTATATGTAATCTAACCATTCTCGCTAATTCTTCATTTTATTTATTTAATCATGTTAAATTTCGACTCCTTATCATCGTCATTAGTATTTATATCTCTATCGTACATTGAGCAGTATTTGTGCTTATTGTCACAAAAACGATACCTGAATTTCTGCAGAATAAAAACCCTATTATTTTCATTAATTAAGGGAGCGATTTCCTTCCCTGCAAAGGACAAAAGGCTATTGTTGAATCTGATGAAAGGGCTTGACTGAAGCCGATTCCGGAGTTTATTTCCCTGAATCACTTACGAGTTGACAATGAGAGGATTATCCTGAAGGTATTGAATACTGCGGTGGTCTTCCCTGACCCAGGCTGCGTGGACTGCAGGCACGAGGAAGTCGCTGGACAATTCTTGACGCTTCGGAGGACATCAATGATCAATGAGTCTCTATTCAAAGCAGATGATTCGATTGAATGCAGCCATTTCTGCATTAGAGACATTTAGCTGATTGGCCATCTATATGT
>NW_027106871.1:1053466-1054678 GCF_000696795.3 Halyomorpha halys | reverse complement strand
CTTTAAGTTATTGTCTTTCTAGTTTTTTTACCTCATAATATTTTATAAGTAGAAAGATTAACAAAATTATATGAACGTGTGAGGTGTATATAATAATGTAGCCTGATATCCAGCCAAGAAATAAAAAACAGGGAGTCAAAACACTTTTTTTTTATTTGCCACCAGGTTTTTTTTTTATTCTGATCCCTCTAAAACAGAAAATAGACATGAAATAATAAATGCATTATGTGAAGATAACATAATTCACATAGAATACAACCGCGGGTATTTGAAGGCTTGAGTGTAGTACTTATCTGTGCCATACTTTTTTTTTTTGCCGAACCCTCTAAAACAGAAATAAAAGTGAATTAATAAGTGCATTACTGTGAAAAAAAGAAAAAGTAATTCGTGTTGTGTCTTACCTTTTACTACCTTTGGTATTTTAAGGTTACCTGTTATGTTTAATATCACATATGAGTTATCCATTCAAAGGAGCTATTTTAAGTCCGGAGGTGAGGGGCCTCCTTGTGTTGTATCGCATATAAGATAAAAATAAAAATAAAATTAAAAGTAAAAAACATTAATTAATAAAGACGATAGATAATGGTGAAATAATATGAAAAACAGTCAGAAATCGAAAAGAAGTGTGAGGGAGGGGGTTGGGGTGCATCAGAAAATGGAGTTATGAGGTGAAGTTAATAGGGTATTTGGAACCTTTCCTGCTCTGCCACCTCGCAGGAAGGGGGATGGAGTGATAGACTGGAATACTGGATTGAAGAAAGCAGGGAGACTGTCAAAGAATTTAATGTGTCTCCGTGTGATGTGTTGTTGTACAGTTTCTAACTGTAGTTCGTTATGAATGTGTGTCATGTAACGTCTCTCCAGAGATGTCCCTCGACTTATCTTCTGTAGTGTGCTGTTTTGGTATTGTTGTAGTGATTTCAGGGCTGTTGGGTAAAGATAGTGTAGTAGTGGTGCGTCGTGTAGGAGTGATGGTAGTAGTATTACTTTGTAGATGAGTAATTTGAGTCTGAGTGACAGCCCTGGTGAGTAGATGAGGTGTTTAAGTTGGTATGATGGGTGTGCAATACTAAGCAACAAATACTGCCCTTGTAAACGTTTTCCACACTGACAAAACTTTGTTCTTGAACGGACCAACCAATCAAATCGATCGGCTATAGATTGTTTCTGTATCTGGGATAACCTTGTTGCAATACAACACATTTTTATTAA
>NW_027106871.1:1051187-1052093 GCF_000696795.3 Halyomorpha halys | reverse complement strand
ATATTAATGGGATCTGCGGAATTCCACCCTGTGTCTTATTTGAATTCTGTACGTGATTTGTTGCATTAGCAAGTCAATTAGCTTAAACTGTATATTTACCATGGTAAATTAATGCAAATAATTTTATTTTAACAATTACAGTAAAATTTAAAAAATGTAAAGCGAAATTAATGAAATATTCTCGTTTATGTAGATGATGAATGCATATCTTAAGACATACGTATTTACGTAGCTTTTCATTATCTAGTTACCGCTCCGTTCCTAGGGGTCGTAGCATGATCCTACTTAGTCTGCAACCTTCCACAATTAACGGTTTATAAAACACAAAAAACATTTTAAACTAGACTGGTAGTTTCTGAACTCAGTGCGTTTAGAAAAGAATAAATCCTTCACATAATATATATTGATAATACCAAACGA
This sequence comes from Halyomorpha halys, assembly GCF_000696795.3. Classification (NCBI taxonomy): domain Eukaryota; kingdom Metazoa; phylum Arthropoda; class Insecta; order Hemiptera; family Pentatomidae; genus Halyomorpha; species Halyomorpha halys. Next base: position 1,051,673 of record NW_027106871.1, on the reverse strand, counting down.
AAACTGATTGATAAACGTAGTCGAATATACAGTTGGATAACGAGATTTAGTTCCTCAGGGTACAATAGTGAAAATGAAGGTGAAATCAAATGACGCTTCATATATTTTATTTGAAAATGTTTATTTTTTTATTATAGGTATTGCTAAGAGAATGATATTGATCAACAATGTCTTAACAATGGATGTAATTAAAAGATAAGAAAAAATTTACGAAAACGAATTATTATTTTTCAGAATAAACTGGTAATCGGTCTGAAAAAATTATAAATATTTCACCAATCAGGTGTCTTAAAATACTTATAAAATTTAGTACTAAACTTTGATTAAAATCAATTTTGTTTTTCAATTTGTAAATATTAAATAAATGAAATATTTATAAAAAGTTTACTAATCAGAGGCCTTGGAATACTCAAAATAATTAGTATTAAACATTCATTAAAATTAAATATTGTTTTTCTACTTGCTAATATTAAATAAATAAATAAA
>NW_027106871.1:1049440-1051137 GCF_000696795.3 Halyomorpha halys | reverse complement strand
TCATATTAATGGGATCTGCGGAATTCCACCCTGTGTCTTATTTGAATTCTGTACGTGATTTGTTGCATTAGCAAGTCAATTAGCTTAAACTGTATCTTTACCATGGTAAATGTAAATAATTTTATTTCAACAATTACAGTAAAATTAAAAAGAAATTAATGAAATATTCTTGTTTATATAGATGATGAATGCACATCTTAAGACATACGTATTTACGTAGCTTTTCATTATTTAGTTACATCTCAGTTCCTATGGGTCGTAGCATGATACTACGTAGTCTGAAACCTTCCACAATTAATAGTATATAAAACACAAAAAAATTTTTTAAAAATTAGAATGGTAGTTTCTGAAGTCAGTGCGTTTAGAGAAGAATAAATCCTTCATATATTGATAATACTAAACGAAAACTGATTGATAAACGTAGTAGAATATACAGTTGGTTAAAGAGATCTAGTTCCCCAGGGTACAATGGTGAAAGTGAGGCTGAAATCAAATCACACTTCATGATTTTATTTGAAAATGTTTGTATTTTTATTATAAGTATTGCTAAGAGAATGGCAGGTCAACAATAGATAAGAAACAATTTACGAAAACAATTATTATTTTTCAGAATAAACTGGTAATTGGTGTGAAAAAAAATACTTTTAATATTTAGTACTAAACTTTGATTAAAATCAAATTTTGTTTTTCAATTTGTAAATATTAAATAATTAAATGAAATATTTATAAACATTTTACTAATCAGAGGCCTTGAAATACTAAAAATAATTAGTATTATACTTTCTTTAACATGAAATATTGTTTTTCTACTTGCTAATATCAAATAAATAAATAAAATATTTATAAACATCTTAATATTCAGATGCATTAAATTACTAAAAATAAATCGTATTAAACTTTGATTACAATGAAATGTTGTTTTTCAATTGTATAATATTAAATAAATATAATATTTATAAACATTTTACCTGAGGCCTTGAAATACTAAAAATAATTATATATTAAACTTTTATTTAAATTAAATGTTTTTCTACTTATTATATTAAATAAATAAATGAAACATTTATAAACATTTTACTAATCAGAGGCCTTCGAATACTAAAAATAATTAGTATTATACTTTCATTAAAATGAAATATTGTTTTACTACTTGCTAATATTAAATAAATAAATAAACTATTCATAAACATTTTACCAATCAGATGCTTTAAATTACTAAAAATAAATCGTATTAAACTTTGATTACAATGAAATGTTGTTTTTCAATTGTATCATATTAAATAAATATAATATTTATAAACATTTTACCAGAGGCCTTTAAATATTAAAAATAATTGTATATTAAACTTTTATTTAAATTAAATGTTTTTCTACTTATTATATTTAATAAATAAATGAAACATTTTACCGATCGGAGGTCTTAAAATACTAAAAGTAATTAGTATTTAACTTTGATTACAATTAAATGTTGTCTTTCAATTGTATAATATTATATATATAAACATTTTACCAGAGGCCTTGAAATACTAAAAATAATTAGTATTATACTTTCATTAAAATTAAATATTGTTTTTCTACTTGCTAATATTAAATAAATAAATAAACTATTTATAAACATTTTACCAATCAGATGCTTTAAATTATTAAAAATAAATCGTATTAAACTTTGATTACAATGAAATGTTGTTTTTCAATTG
>NW_027106871.1:1047102-1048410 GCF_000696795.3 Halyomorpha halys | reverse complement strand
TATAAACATTTTACCAATCAGATGCTTTAAATTACTAAAAATAAATCGTATTAAACTTTGATTACAATGAAATATTGTTTTTCAATTGTATCATATTAAATAAATATAATATTTATAAACATTTTACCAGAGCCCTTGAAATACTAAAAATAATTATATATTAAACTTTTATTTAAATTAAATGTTCTTTTTCTGCTTGCTAATATTAAAGAAATAAATGAAACATTTTACCGATCGGAGGCCTTAAAATACTAAACATAATTAGTATTAATCTTTGATTAAAATTAAATGTTGTTCAATTTGCAAATATTAAATAAATAAATAAAATATTTATAAACGTTTTACCAATCAGATGCCATGAAATACTTAAAATAATATTGAACTTTTACTAACATCAAATGCCTCTCCAGACATCTAATTCCTCCTCTCTAGGACATTAATGGCGCCACTAATGTAAACTTACGTCGGTGTACTGTACATTCCTATAAACGTAAGTTAATATGAAAAGCCAGAAAATACCGTGTTAGATACAAAGACTGCGTTTGCTGGGGTGTTTTTCACATTTAGTCTCGTTTTATGGGTTGGTCAGAGATCGCTAGCAATATGGTTTTAACTATTAAGTTTTTAAGTATTAAGTTATAAGGGTATCTTAAACAGCACTGCACATCTTGACTTATTGCTGTGTCTACGATAATGAATGAGAAGAAGTTGGATTGGGGACCAATATATAAGAAATAGTAAAAAGGAAGCAGAAAATTTGTTTTTATTTCTAAAAAAAAATTCTCTCTTTAACAAAATTTAAATTTATATAATTGTATTTTTCCGCTGTTTTTTCATAAATCATTTATACATAGGGCAAAAATTACCTCAATGGGTAAAAAGCCTAACATTATTGTAAAATAAAACTATTCTGTGTCCAAATATTTCACTTATTTATAAATAAGTACATATTTTTACAAGTACCTTGACCAAAGACTTAATGGAAAGATGTCAAGACAAGATTTCATAAAAGAAAAAGAAATATGTTTTTATTCTTCTTTCCTTGTTATACTGTTTTTTATTTCTTATTAATTATGGTTGTTATCTTCTTTTTTACTTAGCCCCGATGAAGGCTTCAAATTTCATCCGAAACGTTGCCACTGGCTGATCCCCCGACCACATATATTTTTACTATAGTTCATCAAAATTACTATCTGTATCATAAACTAGCTCATTAAGTTATTGTCTTTCTAGTTTTTTTACCTCATAATATTTTATAAGTAGAAAGATTAACAAAATTATATGAACGTGTGAGGTGTATATAATACA
>NW_027106871.1:1039209-1046674 GCF_000696795.3 Halyomorpha halys | reverse complement strand
TGTGTCCAAATATTTCACTTATTTATAAATAAGTACATATTTTTACAAGTACTATATATTTAGTCACAAGTTCATGTCTTTAGGGCACACCTACTATAACCGCAAATTTTGATTTATCTTTGCCCACGTTCAGCGGAGAAGGGGGTGAGTTTAAGGGAAAAAAAAGAAACAAAACAATAAAGAATAAATTACCCCTTAGGCGCCACGTTATTTTTTCCCTTGAAAATAACGAAAACCCCGAAACAATATGCCCACAATATAACTACAATATACCCCTACATAAACAATTATCGAATTATGACCACTGGCGAATTCATTTACATGTAGATAACAGAAAACATAGAGGTGTCCCCTACCCACCTTTTGAATTATCGTAATATTCCGTGAACAACAACAAAAAAACATAGGTAAATGAACAATTTGAAAGCAGTGTATATGCATAAGAAAGAACAGCAGAACTATATGTACAAAAGTTTAATAATAAGAAGAAATATACACACACAGAATGAAAAAGGAAAAAAAAGAATTCTTATCAATTAATAAAACAACTAAAACTAAAGTTGACTTAATCTTAACTTAAATGCTTAACCTTATTAACTAAATTTACATTATTATATATAAGAGTATAAAAGCGAATATTAAATAAAATTTACTTCGAGCCCCACGTATTCTTTGGGTGAACTCCAGGCAGAACACATGGTTGTCCGATATTTCCTTACCGGTCATCGTCTCACCTTCTCCAGAAGTATGAAGATGACACCTACCACAACTCTCCTATCGAGGACGTGCTGAAGAAACGTTGGCCACGCACTGCACTATATCTCCACTTCTAGTGTGACACAGGGCCTGATAAACTATCACTACTTCACATTGAACAGTCGTAATCAAACTGTCACCTTCACAAAACCAAAACCCACTCGTCTAAACATATCGCTCGTCTGGATTATCTCTCTATTTAAATTTTAAAAGAATATCGCTCGTGTTTTTTTTTCACCATCACAACCATAACACCCTTTGTCTACGCAGATATAGCCAGTGTTTTTATTTCACCAGGGCAACCGTAACACCCTTTGTCTACGCAGATATAGCCAGTTTTTATTTCACCATGGCAACCATAATACCCTTTGTCTACGCAGATATAGCCAGTGTTTTTATTTCACCATCACAACCATAACACCCTTTGTCTACGCAGATATAGGCAGTGTTTTTATTTCACCATGGCAACCGTAACACCCTTTGTCTACACAGATATAGGCAGTGTTTTGATTTCACCATGGCAACCGTAACACCCTTTGTCAACGCAGATATAGCCAGTTTTTATTTCACCATGGCAACCGTAACACCCTTTGTCTACGCAGATATAGCCAGTGTTTTTATTTCACCATGGCAACCGTAACACTACGAAATACATCTTGACTTTCAAACTCAGTTTAAAATAATTAGGTCGACAAGAGGATGAATAATACCTTTGTACCTTTCATAATTGAAGAATATAAGCATGTGGAACTAATTAATAAAAAATATGCAACGTGACTTCAGTTTTCAAAATGTAAATAATTATTTTCTATAGTAAATATTAGACATAGCATCTATGTTCCAATATTTTTCTATACCAACCACTCAGGCACTCACCATTGTTTGCACAACTTTGCAAGTACGAAATGAAAAAAATACCGAACCATACTTAATTTTGAATTCGTAGATAGTGGAAACAATGAGTGTTAATTGTAGCGTATGAAGACCATAGGCAGCCAACGATGGCGCGTACAGGCCCCTTAAATGGCAAACAAACGCCGAGCTCCACAATCACCTCATCGGTCTGCATTAATTAGCAGGTTCACTAGCTGCTAATTTACATATCGGTAGTGCCACGGCCGCCGATACCCAGCTGTTCACAGATATCGGTTTCCATTAATCACTAACAACACCTAATGGTTGGATCCGAATCCGATTTGACAGTTAAGAGGAAATTTTCTGTTTCTTGCCTCCTTGAAGCGGAGTTGCTCATGGATTTCTATCATTATAGTTTAAAAACGGAGGAGACTTGAAAAGATGTCTTTTGAAAAATTCCAATCATATAGAGGGAGAGAAAAATACTTAAATTAAAAATGTTGAACTCCCCACCCATGCTTGCCTCATGCACAGCATGCTCAACATTAGTAAAGTACAATTTTTTTTATCTTATTAGTATAAACAGTCAGAGCATAAAACAATACAAATAGTAACATTATAAAAATGTTTACAGCATTTTTTATGATTTTTTCCTTAAATATTCTTTTTTGTAGGTTTTTATTCTTTATTAATATTCTTTATTTGTGTGTTTGTTTAATTTTTCCATTATTTCAATTTTAAAACTTTCTTTTTCCATCTGATATAAAAGAGAATTACAGAAAAAAGTACATAAAACTTAACATAGGCGTCCACAATTATAATCTGTTAAAATTGAAAAAAGCACTCTAATACATGCATTAAAAAATATATTAAACAAATACATTAGGCTAATAGTAATAATTGTAAAAAGATACTAATAATAAGAAAAAGGATCAATAAATATAAAAAGTGATAAATACATAACAATATAACAGTAATAAATATATAAATAATATAACAGTAATAATATATATAGAAGTAATAAATATATGTATTAAAAAAGGTAATAAATATAAAATTAGATCGGTATATAAAATAATGTACAAATAAAAAGAGCAATAAATGGATGCTCTCCACCGAGCCATCACCATTCTTCTTAGTTACCATACATGTGATAGTGGATGATTCCCAGGGAGTCCAGGAAACCTTGCCACGTCCTTGAAATCAACACAGAGTTCTTCCATGAAGCTCCTCTTTGTAGTTGGTATAGTTCCACAAGCTCCGGTTCGGAGGAGTCCTCTCACGTTGAAGTCTCTTTCCCCGAAGCTTACACGGGACTTTTCCTTAAGAAAAGAAACACAGTTATTACATATTTCTTTCCTTTCTTTTTCTATTCTATATGCCTGGTCAAAGTCATTACTTTCATATCTAGATTGAATGCTGACTAACCTGTCTTGGGAAAAGCGTCAATATTAGCATACCGCGTGGATCCATCCTTATATAACTGCAAGGTTGATCATTTTTATATACCTAAAATCAAGCATGAAGTAAAAGATATCAGAAAGGCATTTTCGTTGTTTATTAATTTGGAGTAACTTCTAAATGTATTCCAAATAGAGCGGAGCGGGCAGGTCCAGCTATAGATAACGCACCTATAATGCCAATGTGTCAAAGCCAAGATCAATGCCATCACCAAATTACAAGTCAACACCACAGCCGTATCAGAACCATTACAGCTTTTGAAGCCTTAAGACATTTAGCCGTCTCATGGTTGTTGAAAGAACTCATCAAAAATTACTTTATTTATTGATAATATTACAATCTGCCCCAAACTTTGGTAATGAGAGAAAAATGGAAAAAAATTAAAAAAACAAAAACAAGAGAGAAGCCAAAAGTAATGATATTCCCCTGGTCTCTAAGGCCGTTCTGTGAAAAAAAAGTAAATAAATAAAAAAAATAAAATATCTATATGTTTATAAACAGAAAAATAAATAAAATGAATATAATCAAACTGAGAAATGGAAGTTATATACAATATTTACAATCTCGACTTAGAATCCCCGAGTCCACTCTATTCCCCACGCATGAGTGGTAGAGTAGGGCCCTTTCAGATCCAAGCGCAGCCTTCTCACACGTCACTGGTAATGAGTCTCATGGTTTTAATTAATCTTTACAATATACTACAGTGTATATTTTGTATATATATATTTGTATAAAATATTATCTGTAAAAGATAATTCCTCAAACCAAATTTTGGTTCCAAATAACTATGTCTCGCAAAATGGTATGTGTGTTTTTGTAGTTTTTTTTTCTGGGTGGAGGAAAATTTTTTCATAAGACGAAGTGCAACAAATACAAAAGTTACACGACAGTATGAGATTCTTACTCAGTAAAAACCACTACCAAGCATTACTTTACGGGACAGAAGGGCTATCAACCAACATCTCCCTTGTACACCTTACTTAAGCTAAGCCATTACCTGACCTCTTCTTTCTCGCTCTTGTTAACTGAGTCTTCTACTCCATAGTCTGCTACAGCACTCCAATTCTCCTGCCTAGTCATTATCAAGGCGACTAAGTATTCCAGAACTGATTTCTTGTCATGTTTCATGTCTAGCTCTTCTTTTTCTTGACTAAAACCTGGACAACAGAAGGACGACAGATCCACTGTTTCATCTCCGAAATCAAAAGTTGAGCACGATGAACCGTCCGCCAGTTTGAATCGGGATAAGTAGGCCCTGAAGGGAGTTGGGTGAGATAATAACCTACCTCTCCGTATTGCTGGGATATCCATTTTGATACATCGGGAATCATAGGGTGGGTCCATCTTCCAGAAGGTAAGGCATTCCAGCATCTCTGCCATCTTTCAGGAGTCTGAATTCTCGTCTTCTCGTTCCTATGTGGTAGGAACAACCTAGTCTAAAAAAAAAAAAAAAAGTGTAAGCATATCCCTGGGATTTTACAGCAACTCTTTTCTAATAATAAATATAATAATAGACTTACATGAAGTAGCAGTTTATATTATAGGCTTTACATTTTATTATCATTTTCTCAAAAACAGCTCAACCTATTTTGATCAGGGTCGCCATACCGATGTGTATTTAAGGATTCTTTATTATCAGCTTGGTCTTATCCTCATAGCAATAATGTAACAGAGCTTAAAACCTAATATTAAAAAAAAATTGCTCTGAAGTTGCTTAATTAACCATTTCTAATTTCTAACAATAAGAAACAATGGATAAATATTAAATATAAAAATAATTTGATAGCTAAATAAAGGAGAAAATTAACATTCTTTTTTTCCATGGTTGTCATAACAATAACCAGAATTAACATTCAGCTTATCCAAATATGAAATATATAATAAGGGGACGTTTTACTACCGTTAGTAATAATGAAATTGCGGTTGTTGATGTACAAAAATTAATTTTATCTCAAAATAAGGATGGTAAATGATACATTGATAAGTTGATTGAAATACCTTTTATGTAGAAACTACTCTTATAAACTAAAAAAAACCAATTATACAGTGAACGAAATCACTTTAATAATAAATAAAGATTTTGGATAATTTATCGACTTCCTAGGATAGACAAAATTCACAACTATATAGACGTGCTAAAACATCTTAAAAAGAGTGTCTCCTTTCTCTGGACTCCAGGGCGCTCAGGAATAGCTGGAAATGAGGCAGCAGATAAAGCGGCTAAAGAGGCTGCTACTATAAATGTTCCACCACTCCAAATTTACGAGCCGAAAGACATAAAGGCATTTTTAAGGAACAGAATCGGAAAAAGTGGTATTCAATATGGGCTGACGTACCACTTATCAATAAACTAAGAAATGTAAAAAAACACACACAAAAGTGGACAAGTGCCATAAGGGAAAACAGAAGAGAAGAAGTGGTTGTAGCAAGAGTAAGAATAGGGCATTCCAAATTAACACTCCACACCTCCACTTAATCCCCAGTTAAAGTCCCCATTATCTATAAAGCATATAATTGAAGAATGCTCATCATTTCGTCAAGCCTTCGAAAATAAGAAAATTCCTCGTACAAGAGAATTGGCGCTTAAAAACTCAGCAGAATCCATAGACAAAATAATAGAATTTCTGAAAGAAACTCAACTTTATACTAAAATATAATCCACCAATATCAACCAATGTAAAAAGGAAATAGTCTACAATCAACTATCAAATGTCAAAGACAAGAAGATAAATGAAGTAAAAAGGGTGTAATAACCTAGATTTTGATCGCCCTGAATAAAAATCTATTTTATCTACTTCTTAATAATACAAATATATATGCAAATGTAGCGACTCTACGTCATAGATACAGAAAATATATAAGTGAAACCACTGTCAGCTGTCTACAACAGCACTCTAAAGTTGTTATAGCAGTCATGTAAATGGTTTTATAGTCCGATTCAAAGACCGCGTTGAGTGGATTAATTGAAAAACTGCATTCTGGTGGAAAACCATATAAACCGTAACCCAGTTTCTATGCGGGGTGTTTGAGTACGGGTTCACGAATGATAATTGTCCAGTTCCTGGTAAAACTCTTTTGATCAAGTTGCCTTACACTATGACTAGTAATGAAAAGAAACATGTCTATAATAACAATAACGATATTGAAACTTAAGTTAATAAGTCCAGCTACTACGTGCACTATTAATACAGCATGTTCAATCCCAAATATGCTGATGTAATAAAACTATTTTTATAATATATAATTTATATTAGGCCAATTATCTAATTTGTCTGGATTATATTTGTTAAAGTATAAAATTACCGCATCATGATTAACATTTAAAATTAGTGGCTCAATGAGCGATATACATTTTATTAAGTTTACTGAATGTGTGATAAAGTTCTTAAATTGTCTTTATATATAAAAATTCTTTGCATATGTCTAAGTTTTTATTATTTTCGCTTATGTATTTAAAATAATGTTTGTTCATTTCATCTTAACTGGTTTAAGATTTACTTTAACTAAAACTTCACAACTTTATTTACATGATTAATCTTCTTCACGAAATTCTATTGTAATATTTTCCTGTAAATATTTTATAATATTATTCATTTATTTACTTTTTTAAAGAAAATGTTACCTCTTTTATTTGTCATTTAATATAGTGGTTTTATTTTCTCCTTCTTCTACGACCGCATTAAATTTTAAGAATTCTCTAACGATTCGTCAATTTAATTTACAGAGCAAAATAAACCTTAGCATTTCCCATGAGATGACCTTTACTCCCCTTCGTAAACCTCTTCTTCCCTGCCCTACGGTGTTTTTTTTAATATTCTACTAAAGCCTGTTAAACAGATTCGCTATTTAGGATTCCATCATGACAAGAGACATACTTGGATTCCTCAAACTAGACTGAAACGACAAGAAACTGCTCGTTGATTCCGTTTACTACAACACCTACTTGACAAACGCTCAACATCCCATATACTACAAAAAAACAAAACAAATCTTATACACTATTTTAATCAGTTCAATTTGGACATAATGGATTGGAATTGAGATTTGGAAATCCAAACCATCAAATTTCTCCGGTCCTTATAGTCTAAAATCCTTGATATTCTTTATTACGTCTCAAACTCATCCATAAAGACCTCAAAATCCCATTTGTTTCAAAATTGGCCCGAAATAGATGTACCTCCTTTTATTCCAAAATCCTTACCTACCCAAACCCATTTGTCCTTAATCTCTCATCTTTAACAATCCCTGACAATCCGCCGGGGCGTCTGAAAAGAAGATGGCCACGGAACTTCTAATTTAAAGCATTGATTTAAGTACCACCATTTGGTTCCTTCCCAAGATTGGCATGTGTTCTGAAACATTTATCACATTTACTTATTGTATTTTATTTATA
>NW_027106871.1:1034894-1038681 GCF_000696795.3 Halyomorpha halys | reverse complement strand
GCTCTCAGCTTAACCCCCAACCCATCTTCAACCTTGCGATGCCTTAAGAAATTACGCTTTTATCAAGATTTTTTTTATTCTCTCCTCAATTAAAATTATATAAAATAGTTTTTTTTCTATATATTTTATCTCAAAATCATAAAATCATGAAAAAAGATATTTAAAAAAGTCTAAAATGAGAAATTTAAAACCTTCACTACAGTCTGTTGAACAAATCATTATTAATGTTTCAATGATTTAAATGTTCCTAAAAAAAAATTACAGATCGAAAAAATACGCCTATGAAGGTTACCTGATTCTATGTAACTACTACATAGGATATTATTAGTATTCATTTTATTTATTACCGAACTACGGAGGATGCAATCAGTGAGTCCTTCAAATATTTGGCCAAAACGTTGACACATATTAAAAATAAGTTCACACTTACCGTAAATTTTCTTTTTTTTTTTGTAGAGAAATGCTTACAAAATTATTCATTTATTTTAATACATACACGAAGATTCACAAGTGCACAAATAATAAAATCAGATCCATTTATAATTTATTAAGTGATTTTTCGGTGAAATTAGGACTGAAGGAAACAAGGTTAATTATGACTTTAAAATTTTAAAAGCACAACTAAGTTATGATCACAATTTGCTTAAAAAACGAGTATTATTCAATAAAAGAGGCTAGAATAATTTAAAAACAATGTCTGACTTTACTGTCTGTTCTCCCCACTGCACGGCGCTGTGCGACTACAGTGCCCGCAGTACACCCTCTTCGGTACTACTGCCCTAGCCAAACCATCATTATAATCTAACTAAGCCTAATTATATGGAATTAGTAAAATAAAACGTGGATAAAAATACATTTTTTGTTTTACAAATTACAAAAGTATAATAAATTAATTTATAGGAAATTATAAAGTATTGTGCTCACATTTTTGCTTAGTTGTTCCCTATTCTCTCTTATTTATTTAAAATACGGAAATACTGGTCTCAACAGAAAGATTTCCATGCAGCTTTTTTTTTTATAATAACTTTCCTGCTTTACTAGGATTTATTCCGCTGATCCCAAAATTAATGCTCATCCCGTTTGTGATCAGGGCGAGTTCTATCAATATCGTAAATCTCTTTTAATCTTTTCTGCCATCCTCATGCAAGTGTCGTGCTGTGAAAAAACGTGGGAATTAGAAAAGCAAAAGTTGAAACATAAATGTATTTTTTTAAATTTATTTATTCATAGTTACAACTGTATTAAAAATATAATTAACAATTATAGTACAAGTAAATTTGATGTTGGTTGTAGAGTGACATAATACATACTTGTAGAGAATTTACCCATTGATAGAGCTCCAGTAACATTTATAGAGGAGAAAATCTCGAGGCCATCTTCTTGTCAGACGTCTAGAAGGATTATAAGGTAATGAAGGAGAGGCCAGGCTAGAAACAGTGGGTTTGGGTGGTTAGAAATTTAATCATGGAAGGATTGGTAACTGGTTCTGGGCTATTCGGCAACATACGGAACATTGAGGTTATGATAGGTGACAAAGTAAGGAGTATTATGGATTTTACGAAGAATTTTAGATTGTAAGGATGGGATATTACAGGAATTCGATGGTTAATTGGAGCCCCGAAGATCAACTCCGTAAATTCAGAAAGGCCATATTATAGTAATATAAATGTGTACTTTGTTATTAGTTGGAAGTTCAGACCTTTTGTGTAGTAAGCTTTGTGATAGTCAGATTCGACGAACATTTTCCTGTTATTTCAATATTCTATGAGGATTTCAAGTCCGCCGTTTGTCCAAATGTAATCCTAGGTAACAGATCTGTTCGACAGGAATAAGTGGGATATTATTAAAGGATACTGTGGTGCAGGAAGTTATGGATATACGACAAAGAGTAAATATGATATGGTGGGATTTATTGGAATTTATTTTAATCCTACAGTTTTGACACTATTCTTCAAGGGTGGTCTGGGATTGGAGGATTTAGGATACAATAGAACAGTCATTATTCAGTGATAATAAAAAATGTTCCATCGTCATACGTAGTCGGGATAGTGTCGGGATAGAATGGGTCGGGTCGTCAGCTAATGTAAATTTAAGAGACTTCTTTTCATTACAAACATAAGTTAATAAATGAAAGTTTAACTTTGATGTACCATTGGGGTGCTATAGAGCTTTTCTGAAAAAAAAAAATGCTCTTTAAAAATATATATATATTCGTTAATTGAAATATTTAAATTTATAGTATATTTTTTTCTGATAATATGTGATAATGAAGGTTATAAGATAGAATTCATTTTTTTAGTATTTTTATTTTTATTTAAGTTATTAAAGAAATATTTTCAATCGAGCTATCGAAGTTTTAAAACAGTTGAGGTGTTTCTTGCAGTATTTTCCTCACTGTGCATTGGGCTTAGGGTATCGGACTGAAACAAACAGGTTTGATCGGCTGTCATTCTGGATTGTGAACAGATACAACTGTAGTTGTAATATCTCATGTCCAGATTTATTTCCGGTTTCAGATCAAGAGTGGTAAATATCACCGCTCCCTAATTTTATAACATTAAGCAATTTAAGAGTAATAAAAATGAAATATCAGACAAAAAAAAGAGATAAAATTAAACATAACATCCATCTATCCACCTTGATAAGTATTCTGTTCATGAGTTACCGGAGGCTATTGGTCAGCAACCTTTATTAAATAAATAAGGATGATTCCGCTCTTATAAAATAAACTCTAAAGAGAATGAATAGGATTTTTATTTAAAAGCGAGATACGGTGCTGCCTGGATCTAAATAGATAGGAGCGAAGGGCACCTGACCCCGGAGATAAATGCTCCAGTGCTTGCTCCTCCTCCAGGTGATGGATTAGGAATTCCTCCAGTAATAAGGCACCAGAATTCCCTTTTTCAGCTTCTGAACTTCCCAGTTTCCACGTTCAGTTGCAATACAGGACGTTAACGTCTGTTATCTTCTGGACATCTTTTATACTTTTAATAAATTCAATTGCTCGACGTATAAATATTTTTTTTAAAAATTTTTAAAAACAGGATCAAAAGCACGATTTGGAAATAAAATCAGAGAATTGTTCTGGCTGAACTATTGGAAAACTTAGAAATATAATAGGAATTTGATCTTTTTTAACTGAACCGACTTTCAACAATTCACTCATTTTAGTGAGTAGTTTTTAACGATTTTTCGATTGGTTCATTTTAGCTTGTACCTTTTTTTAAAGAAACAAAATTTTGTTTTATGAAAAAATCACTTTTTGTTGGAAAAACTACAAATATCCCAAACCTTATGCTTCTAGGGGAAAACTTAGGTTTTTTAAAAAACAAAAAGTAAATTAAATTGGGTATTACATAAATTAATTTTATAATAAATATCATTAAATTTTAATAAATAAATCTCAACAAATATTCGACAACCGGTATCTATCCTTGTTGAGGATCTTCGGCAATTGTCCTGAAGTAAAATAAAAACTCCCCAATGATTTAAGTTAACACTTATCTCCAATGTTAAAAAAATAAAACCCATTTGCTAGCTTTGAGTGTATTCATATAATACTTAGTTGTATCCTGAAAGGTCGTGGACACATATTTATCAGCTGTTATCGTTTTTTATGCTTTATATTTTGATAAAGTAAGCATAATAATTTTTTTTATAAGTAAGAAAAATAAAAATATTAAAAAAAAAAAAATCGGTGGAAGCAGTATTAGAAGAATAGACTATCAACCTCTTCGACTCTCCGGATTAGAGAATCGACCTTCAGTGTGAAAATCACTTGAGGGTA
>NW_027106871.1:1024731-1034020 GCF_000696795.3 Halyomorpha halys | reverse complement strand
AGTAAACAAATCAATTACAAGTGTAATACATTCCAAATTCATTAGGATGAGGTAACTTTAATGATCTTGTCTACAATCTGCCTTAACTCATATTTAATAAATGTTTTATTGTCAAAAGATAATGTTCTTCACTGCAGTTTGTAATCATAAAGACACGCAAATTCTTAAATGTATGTCCATATTTGAAAAATCTGACTAATGAATTTTCCAATTTGAATTTATAAAATTACAGTTCGAGAGACTCCATGCTTTTCATTCTTTATAGAAGCAGCGAAATTAGTTTTAAAGCTTAGCTAAGTCCACAGGTTTGAAGCCTTGGCTTTTTTCCAACTCATCTTGCTAAGCACTCATGGGCGTTCCCAGCGGGGGGCAGGAGAGGGCAGCTGCTCTACCATAGAAGTGAAAAACCATTAATTAAATAAAAATTAATTTTTTTTTTTTGCAAGTGAATATATAATTTTAATAACTACTAAAGCACTGCGACAATTATATGTAATGTTCTTAAAATTTTTGTTTCATTTGCCTTTTCCGTGCTGAAATGTCACAGCCTGGTTGACTATGACTAGCCCCTCCCCTCCTGGGTACGCCCTTGTAAGCACCGATGATAAACTGCTAAATCTGAAGTAACTACTGATACTTACATGAACGCGAATATATTGTAGAAACAAAAATTAATTTTAAAAACATAAATAAAATTTTAAAGTTGTAATTATAAATAACTGCAGTCTATTTACATAAAAGGGAATGATCGAATCTTTGTCCAGAATAAACTTTTGAATTACTTAATCGCTTTGCGCGTAGTTTTTTTTTTTCAAAATGTTCCCTTAGGGTTAAAGATAACACAATCCCCGGATTCTCCTATAGAAAAAAAGTTATGAACATAATTAAGCCTAAGCCTCGGGGTAAAGTAGGCTAATATTTTTATAAAAGAGGGTTTCATATTCGTTTTTAGCCTCGTCTCAAAATACCAAATACCATTATTCAATTAAATTCAAAATTAAGAATTTTTTACCTCGATTTATTCGAAGGATTTTTTTTTTTTTACTGCTCGGATAACTGAAAGCTGAATGTCTGATCTCTCAGCCTAACTCGACTAACCCGACCAGTATTACAGATGATACAGCAAAGTTAATTCTTATCAAATATGTTACCATAGTTACCGTCTTATCACATCATCTGTATGTATAAAAGTGAAAGGTCGAATCTTTCTCCACAATAAACTTTTGAATTACTGGACCGATGTACGTGCAGTTTTTTTTAAATATTCCCTTTCGCCATGGGAAGGGAATGTATGTTTTATTTTCGTAGTTCATCCAATTCGTAAGCTAATATAACCGTTGGAGAGCAGAATGTCTGCTCTAAAAAATATTTCCCCACTCTGTGATATGTCATCAATCCGTCTCAGTTGTTTCAATATAGTACTAATATTGAAGTATAGTGAGGGTTGTTATTCAAAAACTATTTATGTTACTAAATTATAATAATGAAGTACACAATATTTTATAAAAAACTAACAATTGCGTTTATTAGTTACTTATCCATCCTTAAATATAGCATTAGCGAAGCATTGTCGGGTCAGCTAATTTAAAATAAAATAATTAATCCTAGAATAATATACAAAAAAAAAAAAAAAAATAGAACGCCATGCAGAAAACTACAAACTTATTTAACATCTCCTCGTTTTTTATTTCTGAAACAATGATTTTTTATATTAACAAAAATATACCTATTAGTACCATAAAATACAAAAATATGTAGTAAAAGAGTATTGGTCGATGTACGAAGACGGGGTTGAAATCCCTTCAGAAGAGATTATAAGTCAAAAAAATAAAAGACAAATAGTTAATAAAAAAACAAGAAAAAAGATAAGACGAAAAATTCTGTCCGCTCTCGAAATCCCAAGATAGGAGGCTAGCTTATCTTACACTCACTAATAGTTAGTAGAGCAGTATTTAAAAATTAAAATTTACTTTTATCGTGAATATTGTAAAACTGGAAATCGGCGTAATGGTGTGATTAAAACATCTTATAAGCTAAGCCTTTTTCTTTTAGAGCCCGTGCAAAAAAATCGACATTACCTGCTGTAAGCTTTTATGGTACCTATTTGAATTTTTATTGCATTGCCAATAAAGAATTCCGCAAGTCAGATCATGCTACCTGCAAAAATGGTGCCTGGTTCAAAACGTTAACCAAAATCAATTTTTAATTCGGAGTTCCTTATCATTAACACTAGGAAACCATATAGAACATCATTTAATATTGCCTTAAAAGAGTTATTTACGTTCAACAGTCCCTGAGATATACTTTTTTCAAAAACAACATTTCATAAAAAATGTACTGAATATCAGTTATTGAATTTATTTTGGGGAAAATATATCTCAGGAACCATTAGCCAAACAGATGTCTATCAGCACTCAAATTCAGTTAATAATTATTGAATCCATATGGTTATGCATACCTAAACAACCATAGTCTATTCAACAGACTCAGTAATTTTTAATTTGGCACATTTGGACAAAAAACCAATCTGAATTTTCATAATCCTTTTTTAAAATATATGAATTCTTAACTGAAACATTATTTATTTATTTATGAATTTATTCCCACAGAGTTGGTTAAAATATCAAATTACCATGATGGGACACAGCCATCAATAGGAGAAAATCTTCAATAAAAAATTTCTCAAGTTTCTAAAAGTCAATGAGTAATGTTTCACATGATATATATCTAACTTCTCCTATAATTGTTTCATTGATAGAGAACGTGAAAAAAAAAAGAAGGGAAATAAATCAACAAATACTTAAGCAGTTTTTATTGCTTTAAAAAACCATTAGCTATTTGAATTAAATTTCAATTTTATTAATTTAAATAAATGTAATTAATCATACATATATAAATTTATATATATATATATATATATTAAACATATATAAATTTCCATTCAATGTTTTACCTGTTGCAGGCTGTTGGGGACCGCAATGACACCCTCCCTGAAGTATCAACGCAGGAAGAGCCTGACCCTCTCACCACACTATCCCTCCTACTTATTGGTATGAAAGCATACTTATTTTATTACAAGGAACAATTTACTCTTATAAAATTTTGTAAACTAAATAATCATTATTTTCACAATAATCTTTTTTTTTTTAAAAAAACTTTATTTAATGGATAGATATTACAATCTCCCACACTATTGTGGGCAATAGGTAATAGTGGTGAATAATCACATTCATACTAAAATAAAATAACATAGAATGAAAGAAATAAAAAAAATATATAAATAAAATAAAATAATATTATCTCTAGTTATATTTACACTCTTATATATAACATTTACATAATTTACCTGAGGATCCTTGAGCCCACTCTATCCCCCACGTCTGAGAGATAGCAGAGCCCAAAATCCCAGCGTATCCCTCTCGCTGCATCACTGGTTTTTGCAATAATAACAATATCAATATGACATAATATGAATATTACGGTAAAGTCATTAATATATGAAGCTTTGTTTTGTTAAATATTTTGACAATAGTTATGTAAAAAATATCCAACTCACAGACATCTAACTGCTATCAAACCTTACTTTTTTCTACTTAGATAATTATTTATTTTTTTAAGAATGAATTGAACAATTTTGTTTTAATTTGGTAAGTTGAATGCATGATGGCAATTCATTTTAAAAACAGACAAGATTGTCTTGAGGATAGAGTGTTATTTTCTGATTCTGAATGAACTTGGTTCAACTGGCCATACAGGATCCTTCAACCTTACTAATTTACTAGTAACCATACTAAACATACTAGATGGGTTAATCAAGATGGGAACCATTTTGGTTTGATACCTATTTTTTGGATCTTCATTTTTCAATCTGCGAAATAAAAAAAATATTTTATTTTTGGACAGAGGTCCCTCAAGAATAATTACATTGTTTATACTGATAAGATTACAGTATTTATGTAACAATTTTATGTTGGTGATAAAAGTTATGGATATACAGATTGTTTACATTGACAATATAGTTTTATTTTGTTGTAGGTAAAGGGATATGTGTTTTTAAAGGAAAGGGAGAAGGAGAATTGGGGAATAGATATGTGAAGAGAATATGTGTTGTAATTTCTTTTGAAAATTGTACACATTTTCAATTTATTGTCAACCGTCAACTTAATTTTTCATGTTTATTAATTTCCTGTATTGCATAATTCTGCTGCCATTATTGAACTAAATGTTCACTTAGACCTTATTTTGATATTCCACTGTGAGACAGCTTTTATTATCCACAAATGATCATGAGGGTCACATTATCCATATTTCACATAATGCACATACCTGCAATTCCTAGTGTGCTAATGACAAAATCCTTGCAAGGACATCAATTGGTCAGAAGATCAAGACACAGAAGATCAGATTGTGTGGTAAGTGATGCCAATAAAGTGGATAAAACCAATTAAATGACAACAGTAAACAAGAAAAATTCATTTTGTTAGGTGAAGGAGGCAGCACTTGCTTGTAGGATGTAGGGCTATAGTGATAATAATAAGAAGAAAAACTTGAGTACAGTACTCACATTTCCTTTTGACAATACAAGTTGCATATTACACATCCACACACACAAACTGAAAGAATTAAATTAGTATGATTTGGACTTTTTATAACAGGAACTGAAAGATTTGAATTATTTCGTTTAAAAATGTCAAACTTAGTTGGACTTTTTTTTTTTTTAATTTCATCCTCTAAATAATTTAGTTAACTATATTTACATTTTATAAATACCATCTCATTGATATCATTGGCATACATTAATTTTATTTAATTAAATTATGATTATATTACCAATTATTAATTCTTTGTACTTTTTCAGGTATTTTCTTGTCATTGCTCATTTTCCTCTCGATAGCGGGCAACATTTTAGTGTGTGTGGCAATCTACACCGACCGAGGCTTGAGGAAAATTGGTAACCTCTTCTTGGCCTCTTTGGCAATAGCAGATCTCTTCGTTGCAGCATTGGTTATGACTTTTGCAGTTGTCAACGACCTCCTTGGCTACTGGCTTTTTGGTCCTCAATTTTGCGACACCTGGATAGCATTTGATGTCATGTGCTCAACGGCTTCTATTTTGAATCTCTGTGCAATCTCTCTGGACAGATATATCCATATAAAGGATCCATTAAGGTAAATTTAAAAAATATTTTATATTTTTAGTGCCAAAGTTATTAGAAATTTAGTTAAAAAAACTTGGAAAGGGTTATATAATTACAAATAAGAAAAATAATTAGAGTTCAAGATTTCAGCCCCTTATTTCCACATTCAAATGTAATTAAAATTTGTTTTTCATTAACATCAAATATCATTTAATCATTCAGTTTTCATTAGTTATCACTACGACAGATCTTTTTTGTTTATTTTGAATTTGGAAAGATTGATTATTTCACATTCAATTATTATTTGTAAACCATATTTTCTTCTTGATTAAAACATACATTCTGTATATAATACAATCAGAAGAAATGACATCAGATAACAAATGTTATAGATAATAAACTCAAAACTTAACAAAAAAACTAATATATCCTCCAAACTTATTTAATCTAATTCTAAACATATTGAATAACTATTTCCTACATATCCTTAGTTTCTATAAGTTTTCTTTTACTTATTTGTCTAAACTAATTCTAATAAGTATTAATTTTTAATATAATTTTCTCAATATACTACAATTTGCCTGAATTAGTTCATTATCTTGATTTAATTTTTTAGATATAGCAGATGGGTGACCAAAAGAGTAGCCATTTTCTCAATAGCAGGCATTTGGCTCCTAGCAGCATTAATCTCTTTTGTACCAATCTCATTGGGCCTCCATCGACCACCTCTGCCACTAGTCTACCATGCTGGCGACCTGGAGTATCCAACTTGTGCTCTAGATCTGACTCCTACTTACGCCATTGTGTCATCTTGTATCAGTTTTTATGTGCCCTGTATTGTGATGTTGGGTATTTATGCACGCCTATATTGTTATGCTCAGAAACATGTTAAAAGCATTAAAGCTGTGACAAGACCACTGACCTCACCTTCTTTACCAGCTGTCCATCCTTCTTCCTCTCCTTACCATGTGTCAGATCACAAAGCTGCCATCACAGTCGGTGTTATTATGGGCACTTTCTTATTATGCTGGGTTCCTTTCTTTTGTGTAAATATTGTAGCAGCATTCTGCAAAACATGCATTCCTGGAATGGCCTTTAAGATCCTCACTTGGCTGGGATATTCCAATTCAGCATTCAATCCAATTATCTATTCTATATTCAATACAGAATTCCGTGAAGCATTTAGAAGAATCCTCACCGCACATTACCCTCCATGTTGTTGCAAAGGTTATTCATCAGTCACTATAACTCTAGGAGAAACAAAACCCAGAATCGGAGATCAGATGAAACAAAATGGACGCAGAGATTTTTCTCCCCGATCCTCAGTAGGATCCTTACGCCAAATAAGAGTTAACTCAACAGATAAGGTGATGAATGAAGAAATATCTGCAATATGACTGAGATAAAAAGATGATGTTTTACTTAAACATTGCAATTGATAAACAGTGTTATTACAATCAGAGTAAACTATTTGTTTTATGTTAAAAAATTGAGTAATCTCACTAATATTTCATTGTTTTATCAAAAGAATCTCGGCCTAGTGCTTACACTAGACTCAAAATAAATGTTCTCATTACTTCTACTCAAATGAAGACATACTAACTCATAGGAATAGTCCTTACTTGATTATATTCGTCTTTCAAGTTGATATCATAAATTACACCAAAGCAATAAAGAAAGAAAAAGAAAATTATCAGCAATTGAAAGCTTAAATTTTATAATTTTTATTAAGTATAATTTTTTACAAAATATAATCAAATCCAACATTGATAGACATGGCATTTTGATTCCTAAAAAGGAATAAATTTAATATAATTTTATATGAATATGTAAATTTGTCTAAACTATTTAAAGAATAATAAAACTTTTCATTGATAAGTAATTGCAAATAAAAGACAAAAATCAAAACTAGTGATTAGAGTTAATTACTTTTAATTAGAACTTATTAATTACATATTTATATTTTATACTCAATAAAATATAAGTATTCTACTCAATTGAAGAAATGTATTACCAAAGATTTTAAGTTAAGCATAAAATGATAGATCTGAAAATATATATCAAAGGAAAGAGCTTTTCCCTAGTCAAGAGAAAAAAAAACTATTAATATTATTTCTAGTCCAAAGTCCAAAGACTAGCTTTAAACAATAATTATGACCATCAAACTAAATTTAAGAACACTTTGTAAGGAGTAATTCATTTCTTAACACAAGCTAAGATCTTCTGTATAAAATAAATATTATGAAAAAAATGCTTTGATATGTATAAACTACCGTCTCTCAATAATCCAAGAAAAATATGAAAAAAAAAAATATGAAATACTTTACTGATAAAATAAATTAAAAACAATATTTCATTTTATATTTGGGCAACTATTAAAAACACAAATTGGAAACAAAAAAAACAAAGTTCTATAACTTCTAATATAACTAATATTTATTGTAAATAAAATAACTTCATATTTTTTTCTCCAACACAACACTTTATCGTATTGTGAGTTCTACTACGGTGTGCCACTTTTCTCCAATGTTTCCTTACTTTTCGAGAGCCATATTACTCACTTTATTCATATTATTTATTCTCAACCAGCTCTGACATATTTTGAATAATGGTGACCACTATTACATCATTATTACTCATGATAGATGTAATTCAGAAAAATATTTATATTTTTAAACTTAAAATTTCAAAAATACTTTTGAAATATATAACATATTTTATAAACAATATGTTATATATTTGAAACGTATAACTTACCAGAAAGATTTCAGTATCTTATAAATTAATTTCCCTAGCTCATACTTTTCACACTTTCTTCAATGACATGGCTTGAAAACAAATAATACTATGCTGTTCAATGTACTACTTGTTAGAATGGTTTAAAACATTGTTATAAACAGAATCAAAGAGTAAAAAAACAGTTTTAAGGGATTGTTTGCCTTATTTACTTGCGTTTAAACTATAAGCTGAATATATTTTGTATTAACAGAAGATTTGTAAAATTGTGAACTTATGTTTGATAAAATATAGAGCTTCTGTCAAAATAAATAATTAAGGATATTTTCTTTAACTGTCATGATCAATAGCATTATTTTCTCAATTAATTTGTTTCATTGATATCAGTTAATTATATAAAAAATATATTTTGCAACCTTCTAAAAATAATATCAAACTGTATATATATCTGACTTTTGTAAATGTAGATAATGTTTATGTTTTTTGCCTGTCTTTAGTTTTAGTTTCTAACTTAGTATTCATTAAAATATCATTGGGACAAAACGCTTCTATATAGCAATACCTCTGAAAATCATATAGTTAGATATGATAACTTCTTAGATTTGTACATATAAATAGGATGACATATTATTGTAAGGTTTGTTGTTATTTAACAAAGTGTTACAGGCTATAAATCTTATTTTTAAAAGAGAACAATGCCATGCAGCTTGATCTCAAGCATTGATAAAAATTGTATATCAGTAGTGTAATATGTATTAAATACTAGATTCAAAAAAAAAAATAATAATAAATGTTAATATAAGATCTTTACTATCTGATGAATTATTTATATTTTCTAAAAAAATAACGTAAATACTAAGCCTATTTACCTATCATAGTTTTTTACAATTTATTTTGTATCACTTGTTGAATATACAAAGAAATTACCTATCCTACTTACCATTACCATTAGGATATGTAAACCATTAATTTATATGAACTTTGTTTGCTCTTTCAAAAAATTATGAGCAACAATGAGATGTGTATAGATATGTATAATGCTCACATAAGAACCGAGGTGGTCTAAAAATATATATAAATATTTATGAAAGAAATGTGAAAATGTATTGTAATTATGAATAGGAAACTGTTAAGGGTGTGAAGAAATAAAAGTGATTATGTAACTTTATTTCCCTTTATTTTCTTGTTGCTGTGAAAGAAACAAAACAAATTTTATATCATTAGATGTTGTTATTTATTGTGATAATTTACTGAATCTTCACTTCAACATGTACATAGCTCTATTTGATGTAATTTGTATAATATATGTTTCATTCTTGTATAATAAAATAATGAATAGATGGAATACTCTTATTGCTTTCCAAAACTTGAACTTATTTTTATTATGCTTTCATTAGTGCTTCATGATACATGTTT
>NW_027106871.1:1021858-1023728 GCF_000696795.3 Halyomorpha halys | reverse complement strand
AAAGAAGTATGAACATATTAGTTATTATTAATTTAAAATTTAAATATGAAAAGAAAATGAAAATTGAGAGGAAGAAAATATATGTAACAATAATAGATAATAAAGAGGCAAATTATAAGTATAGTGAGCAAAACTTATAACGCGAGTAAGGAAAATGGATAAAAGTGTAGAAAATAAGGGGTAAGAGTAAAATAAAGAAATGGGGAAAGAAAACAAAAAAAGGATAAAAACGAACCTGTTCGCTGGAAGATCAAATGCCTAAGTATACTGTGCTAATGACGGTCAAACTCAGAATTAAATAAGCCGTTTCAACAATGACTAAGTGTTTTTTTATAAAGAAAACGTTTTTAGAAGAAGAAAGCGTGTGAGAGGGTGATGACAAATGGTGATAGGAAGAGTTAAAAATATATACAAACCAACGAATTATCGAATAACGAAGTACCGGAAGATGACAGTGTCATGGTTATTTAACAACAGTTAAATCCTTACCATCCTTTGATGGTAAGGATGTTGGGAGTGGTAATTTAGAACTCTGCCTGAGTAGGTAGGTTTGGTGTATCAGTCAGTGGATATGGTGTTGTCTGGGTTTCTTATGATGAGAAGGTCAAGAAACGGAAGGGAGTTATTATTAATTACCACTCCCAACATCCTTACCATCAAAGCATTAACGTAGCCAAAAACCTTATTCACCGTGGCCTTTCCCTTTCTGACTCCCGATTCCATGAAAAAAAACACACCGCATCAAACATATACTCTTAGCTAATAACGTTCCCCTCCATTTTATTCATAAACTTTTACACAACTACCAAAATCGTCTCGCCACTTCATCTAATTCTTCACAACCCCTTTCTACCCCCTTATACAGATCACTAACATATATCCTCTCTCTTTCTGACAACATTCAAAAACTCTTACGTTCTAGTATACCTAACCTCCATATTGCCTTCAGACCTCACAACACACTAATATTTACAGTAAACTAAAAGACACTATCCCTCCTCTACACCGATCACATATTGTATCCCGCATCCCTTGCTCCACCCTTAATTGTAATTCTGCTTACATAGGCGAAACCAAAAATCTCCTAAAAGACCATATCAAACAACACAAATATTCCATTTCCTCATATAATCATTCTGCCTTTAAACTTTCGGAACATTTTATTTCATTAAATCATTCATTCGATTTCGAAAAAACGTCTATACTCGCTACTGTTCATAACCATGACAAACGGCTCATCTCTGAAAGCCTCTATATCCAATTAGAGCCTTCTTCCGTCAATTTAAAAACCGATAAGAACAACTTATCATTAACATATTCACAAATAGTTAATTTATTAAAAAAGTAATTTTCACCTTTTAAATTTTTTTTTTTTTGTTTTTAATAAATTCATATTATTTTTTTCTGTCCACCTTTGAACGTATTATTTCACTTTTAAACCTTTTCTTACACACTTGTCGTCCCCCACTTATATTACGTTTCCTCTTTTTAACTGTTGTTAAATAACCATGACACTGTCATCTTCCGGTACTTCGTTATTCGGTAATTCGTTGGTTCGTATATATTTTTAACTCTTCCTATCACTCTCTCACACGCTTTCTTCTTCTAAAAATTTTTCTACTTTTTATTTTTTATTTTCACCCTCTCGTAACGTTTTCTTTATAAAAAAAACACTTAAGTCATTGTTAAAACGGCTTTTTTAATTCTGAGTTTGACCGTCATTAGCGCAGTATACATTAGGCGTTTGATCTTCCAGCGAACAGGTTCGTTTTTATTCTTTTTTTGTTTTCTTTCCCCTTTCTTTATTTTACTCTTACCCCTTATTTTCTACACTTTTATCCATTTTCCTTACCCGCGTTATAAGTTTTGT
>NW_027106871.1:1000201-1020449 GCF_000696795.3 Halyomorpha halys | reverse complement strand
GGGATAAATATTTTTTATTGCTGTCAGTAATAGATCCAGCTGTTTTAGAAGTTTACAAGTTGCCTCGCATAGTCAGGCAGGGCCCTGTTTCATAATGAAAGCTAATAGAATTAGTTCATAGTACAAGTATAAAAACTAGTGTGGTAATAATACTAATACTTATTTTTTTCATGATAGGGATGACTATTAGTGACATTACAGGAATTAAAAAATACTAAAGTACAAGTTACTATTGTACAAGTCTGCGTAATTGTATTAAGATAAATCTACAAGACTAATAGTATTAGTTTGTACTTTATTATGAAACAGGGCCCAGGTGGACTGTGAGAGCCAGAGGAATAGACTACAGAGGGTCCAATAACATATTTTTCAACGATTTATGGTTTGAAATATTATATTAACTATCTTCCACAGAAGTTTCAATTTCTGGCTCCACAGACTTCCTTCGATTGGATGTCATCACAATCAAAAAAATCAATGCAAGCATTTTCTAGCTGCTAACTTTTAGTTTTGACAGAAGACTGAAACAGATAAAAAATGCCTATCTATGCAACATTATCTTAGATTTTGGTTCAGAACTAGAAGGTTTTAGACAAAAAATAATCAAGAAATCAATTCTTCAGGGCAAGGTAAGGTTAATCAATTAAATAACTAGTTGCCTTGAAATTCATTTTCATTATTATAAAAAAAGGCTAAAGGGACATCACAGTCAGGGACACAGGAACATGGAAGCAACTTATCTTGGGCCACAAACCTTAAGAAACTCTTGATTTTCCAAGAAATATTTCTGTAATAACAATAGTAATGTAATAAAAAGAGCAATAAACAAAATCTTGAAGGTTTTACGACAGATTTATATTATTTCAGGAAATATCACAGAAATAAGGTGACATAACTAAGCTATTCAGCTTCAGGTTTTGATTACATAGTAATTCACTCAAGCTGGAATCCATGGTTTATTGTATTTTATTTACTTAAAAAGTAATAAATTTGTAAAAGTAGAGAAATATAAAAATTGTTCTTCTGTCTGTGGTGAACCCTAAGGGAGAGAAAAATGATGACTTGATCACAAAAAGTCACATGATTTCTTTTTAATTATTGTTTTAAAAAGTTACAATGTTATGTTCATTTTCCATTTTCCCTTCCTCATCTAATATTAAGCTCTGGTTGAAGTTTATCTTGGCAACTCCCACAGGGTATCTATTGAGTTTATGTACTCAATACAATATATTTTCTTAAGGGATTATTGTATTGATAAATTAATATTTTGAAAATACATTTTATTAAAAAATTTCACAACAAAAAAAAACATTAGAGAACTAGAACATTCTAGTCTTATTATTAATTTGAACTGTTATATTTTAAGGGAATGAAAATATCAAAAACAAGCAAATAAAAAAGTGTATTATCATACAACATTAGTACAAACAAAACTTAAAACTTTAAAACTAATCAATATTTTAATCAGTTCAGTAGAAAACGATTCCAGTGCATGTTATAATAATTAAACCCTCTGATATAGATACAAATATCCTAAATTTTTTGGTATATTTTCTGAAAATGCGACCTTCTCGTCATTGAAGACTACCCACTGTCCATCCTTCAGTATATGGCATATGTAATGGCCGACCATGGAAGATGGGCCCATGTGAGAAATAACACCAATAAGCTTGTAGGCTAAAATAAAATAAAAAATTAAAAAATACAGAAAAGTTTAAACCATTTTAAAAATCAATTTTAGTAAAATAAAAAATAATAATTATAACAGTTGATAATTATGTGTAACAAATTAGAGAAAATACAATACATACTTGCTAATCTAAACCACACTTGAAAAAATATCACAGTAATATTTATATTCAATAAAGTTTTATTATAAATACAAATATTCTGCTAAGTTCAATCAGTGTATAATATAATTGTTTGGATACAGTAACCATTTGTCAATAAATATATTTGAACAATGAACTCAAATTACTAAAAAAACTATAAGAAACTCAACAACAATTAAGGAACCTACCTATGTAAAAGATTGGTGAAATTATATGTATGCAAGTTTGTAAAAAATATTTCTAATGAAACTATCTGCTTCATAATTACAGGTTATGAATATTCAAATATATTTTTTAATATCAATAATAAAATGATAATGATCATAATGATTTTGCTATGGAAAATCAGAATCATATAAAAATAAAAAATATATTATTGGATACATCATCAGTAAAAAAACAGTGAACTTTTTTTTTTAGCAGTTTTAGTTTTTAAAAAAATTGCTAGAAATTGTATATCTCAATTAAGTAGGGTATAATCAAGGAGATCTAAATTGTTATTAACTAAAGAAAAATATAAAAATAGCATTTGCTATTATATTATAGTTCTTGATGAAGTTAGCTTTGTTTCCATAATCTTTTACAAATCTGCGAACTTTGAGTTTTATTCAGAATACCAAGAATGTGCTGTAAACAATCTTGTCACAGCAGCAAAATGACAGATTTAAATCATCATAAATGTTCAACTTACTTGAGTTACCATCTCTGAATGTTTCACCAGCAACTGGAGGCTGTTCATCATCAGCCTTATCTAGCTCATCGGCATGAGAAAATATCCAATCACCAGCTCGTTCAACATTGTTTCCTATTTAAACAGCAAAACAAATAATTTAAGTATTAAAGACACAGAATATAAACACAAGTAACTAATTTCAAATGAGATGAACCTGTAGCTTTCAAAGCTTTTGTAGCTTGGGCTCTGGTAAATCCCATACTTGTCAACATCATAAGACCTTCCTCATCCGGAATGAATTCTAGAAAAATAATACAAGATTTATTTTATAAATTAGTCTTATAATGTTAGTAAATAACAATAAAATGTTGGAAAATTATCTAGAAGTTACAAAATGCTACTGCCACCCATCAAATAACTCAGAGTATTAAATCCAAGAGATTTTGTTATATAAAAATAATAATGGCATTAACAGGGTTCATTAACAAAAGGAAAAGATGTCTGATAAATCAATCAACAATTATTTCAAGAAAAAATTACTAGATAATAATAATAATAATGGCATTTTGGAAAATAAATTAGATTTGGTGTCATAATTCCTAGCATAATTTAGAAAAATTGACTGTTTCTGAATAAAAGGTGTTAGCATTAATTAATTGGACTCATTGAAAAAAAATATTTCTAAAATCAACTTCATTTTGTTGTTAAACAGGATTATTTCAATTTTAACTGCAGCAATTTTTAGGCTTACTTAAGAACAAGTTAATATTTTTAGATTGATTTTAGAACTCGTTAATATTTTCAGATTGATTTAAGAACTACCATAAATCGTATATTTTATCCTTGCTTTAAACAGCTCTGTAATACAAGTTAAAAATAAATAGATACTCAGTTTAAAAACAATACTAACATAAAAACCAATGAATTATTGTTATCTTATTTCATAGAACTTAATGACAATATATTTTCAAGCAACGTAATTTTTTTTTTCAAAGCCCTTATTTGAAAAGTAATGCATTTAATTTTGTGGAAATAATGTGAATGTTGAGATTTGAATTCAATGAGAATAATTGTGTTTTCCTCACCATCCTTTTACTGTCACTGAAGCAAATACAATACACACACTTGGCATACAAACAATTATTATTGTTGTTATACAATATAACTAAGATCCTTTCATTGTATGAAGGGCATTTTAAGATAAATGTGAAAGATATGAATGAGATGTAAATTTAAACCATACAAGTCAGGCGCGTCAAACTCTTCCAGAACTATCACAAAATTTCAAACAATGGCTTATGTCAAGCTTTTCAGTCTGGATTTTGCAAAGGACGAACCACAATAGATCATTTAGTCACATTAG
The DNA here is from genome assembly GCF_000696795.3 of Halyomorpha halys. NCBI lineage: Eukaryota > Metazoa > Arthropoda > Insecta > Hemiptera > Pentatomidae > Halyomorpha > Halyomorpha halys. The sequence continues at coordinate 1,016,581 of NW_027106871.1, read as the reverse complement.
AGACCGAAATTCCAGATATTTATCAATAGACAACAAATGATTGCAATATTCTTTGGATATGAAAAAGGCACTCGATAGTATAAGCCATACAGCCATTCTTCGCAAATTAACATTGGTGGGAATCAGTGGACAAATTTATCACTTCATTAAACAGTTTCTGGCACAAACTGGCATTTTAGGGTTCGAGTTGGCTGTTATCTATCGCAAAATCATAGCTCTCAAATGGAGTCTCAGGGTTGTCCCCTTAGCTCCACTCTATTCTTACTTCCAATAAACAATCTAGGCCTCAACTTACCAAGAGGCCTCAAACTTTTACTATTTGCAGATGACTTAGCAATTTGCAGGTCTGAGAACGTTAATAACATTAAAAATTAGTTACAAGAAGCCATTGACATCATTAATCAATAGTCCATATCTATAGGCTTACAAATTTCCATAGAGAAAACTGTATGTCTCCACTTTCGTCAAAAGAGAAAAACACCTCTCTCTCCAGAACTACACCTGGGAAATTAACCTTTTCCTTATAAAAATCTGATTATATCTGATCAAAAATTAAATTGGACATCGCACATTACATCATGGAGGTCAGCGGCAACAAAAAAATTAAAAATACTCCGAATTCTCAGTGGCACATCATGGGGTTCGGATAGGTCCACCATGTTAAAACTATACAGTACATTACTATGCGCTAAGCTGGGTTATTATGGGTCTTTTATCTATAGCTCTGCCCCTCGCCATTTTTTTTTATTATTATATTGTTTATGAAAGGAATATGGTCCGAGTGCGGTCAAAAAAACTCAAATAGTAGAAATATACTATTTTAATGAGCCTGGCTTAGGCTCATTAAAATAGTATATTTCTACTATTTGAGTTTTTTGACCGCACCCGGACCATATTCCTTTCATCTTTACACACGGTCAATCAATAATCTTCCAGTATTATATTGTTTATTTTATTTTTCAAGTATGATCAAGTTTCAAGATTTATATATATATATTTATAATTATAATAGTCTATAGGCATTGATGACCAAAAGGTTTTATGCTCTTAAACAAGACCAAACAATTCATTTATGAATGCAACATGAAAAAAATTTTTAAAAATTTATTTAAAATTATTCTTCTCAAACATGACCAAATCAATTTTTGATATTACCTTTTACAACAGGTTCAGCTCCTGGTACAACAAAAGGGTCATTGAGATCTTGATCTGCTATGTGCTCCATCAGCCAATTCACGGCCATTTCAATTCCACCTCCTTTTGTGAAATAAGCAGCTTTCTTAGCAGCTTCTATAGGAAAACCTTGTTCAACAAGACCATTGATCACCTAAAAATGTAAATTATTTTTAAAATCATCAATAATCTAAATCTATGATCAAGATTAATATTGGGTAGTAAACAAAGATTGTAGTCACAAAACTATTTGGCTAAAAAATTAAAATAAAGTGTATCCATACTTATCTCTAAAAGGAATATTCTATTAATTAGGAATAAATTAATAATTTTTGTTTTATTTGTATATATTGTTGTTCTTTTCAAAGGTCCCAATCCCAGAATCAAGTTCTTTTCTATCCCATTCCATTCTAATTACTAATGAAAATATCCATCCAATAACAATGAAGAGTAAAATTAAAAAACTTACACCTTGATCAAGAACTGGCGGTGCAATTGGACCAGTTGGTTCAGGTAGCAGCTCTTCTCCTGGAGGGCGTTGGTGCCTGCCCAACATCTTGAAATCAACTTCACTAGGCATATCAACAGATACGTCCAATTTAATTGGTATCCAGTTATCATTTAAACAAAACTTCTTCAGATGTATCATTAAATAATCTGGAAATGTTGCTAAACGAGTTGTTCTAAAACATTAACAAAATTTCCATTATGGAGAAATAAATTTATATTACATAAAATACAATAAATTAAAAATAAAAACGGAAAAAAACTCACTTCTTAGCAGTGGTCTTATCTTGAATAGCTGTCGAGTAAAATTGTTCCACTAATTCAGTTTGCAGAAATGCAGATAAGCAGGCATTTAGATCAATGTGAGGTCTGGAAAAGTCTTTTGAGTCCCTAAAAAAAGTTTTGTTTACATAATCATTAAACATACAATCCTCTACTTTATAAATAAACCATCAATTTGTTGTAAAATATCATAAGTAGTGACCAGATTTTCATGCAATTGCATCTTTTGTTCCCTAGAGTCAAATTTAGCCAATTTCTAGATTTTTTTTGTTTCATAAAATTTTATATTTTTTCATTTTAGTCTAAATTAGATGAATTCAATTTTAACAGCTCAAAATAAAATGTTTAAACCAACTTTCCTACATTTTACACAGATAGATATGTATGCAAATAGATTCAAACAAAGTTAGATAAGTTTTCTATGTATTAAAATGTTATAAATTAAACAATAAAATTGATGTATACTAAGAATACTTAATCTTGCGACTTGACTGACAGTAAAAATGTATCGGGTTGTAAAATAAGTTTGTAGCGTTTTTAACTGGTATTTTCTTTCAGAAAACTTCAAAAACTTCAGATTCTTATAAATATTTTTATTCAATAATATGTGACCCATATTGATCTATCTATACATGTTTCCATCTTTCAAGTAATTTTTTAAATCCTACTTACATCCCAGCCAAACTCCAATAATTTCTGCCAGGTCTGCAAAGACACTTTAGGGCTAGCATTATCGTGATGGAAAACTATGCCTTTGCGATTAGCCAATGCTGGATGCTTTTTCTCAACTACAGCCTTTAATTGTTCCAATTGGCACAGTATACTGCAGAATTAATGGTCTGGTTGGGTGGGGGGAGCTCAAAATAAAGGACACCTTTCCAGTTCCACCAAACGTACTGCATAACCTGTTTTTGATGTAATCCTGCTTTTGGAGTCGTTAACGGCAGGTCACTTTGTTTTCCCCAGGATGTTATATTACGGATATTATTGTACAGGACCCACTTTTCATCCCCAGTTATCAACCTATTTAAAAATGGATCATTAACATTGTGTTTGAGGAGGGGATCGCTAGTGGATAAGCGGTCCAATAAATTATTTTCCATCAAATTGTGAGGAACCCATATATCACTTCAGAAACATATCCCGCAGCACCCAAATGATTTTAGACACTCGCATGAAATATGTTAAGCGTTTTTGCGATATCCCATGTCATAGAGTAAGGGTTGTCTGTGACCAATACTTTAATTTGGTCATCATCAACAGTTGAAGGACGACCTTAGCTCTTTGCGTCTTCCAAGTCAAAATTTCCGGTTCTGAACCGAGCAAACCACTTCCGGACAGTGCTTTATCCTAAGGCCATCGCCATACACAATTTTGTAAACCATCTCCGCAGCAGATTTTCCTTTTCGGAAAACCATTAAATGACGAAAATGAATTTTTTCTCTTCCATTTTGACCAAGCAAAATACCACTTAAAGATGAGGAGTCAGTTGAAACACTACAAACTTATTTTACAACCCAATATTATATAATCAATGATATTATATAACCAAATGTTGGAGCTAACTACAGATAACCAAATGGAGGCTAACCCTCTCCCCACCTCCTGGAGATACCTATCTACGCTCAGTGAGCATAAGTTTTTATCAATATATATAAAAAAATATATGAGATTAAAGTAGGGTTTTTTTCATTACACTCATTTTGGTTAATACTATTAAATAGGACTCTCACAACTACAACAAAAAAACCAAGCATAATAAACTTGAATTCCTAATGAGATGTTCATAGTTGACAATAGATAAATATGAGGGGAAGATCATCAGGGGTGCGGTCAACCAAAAATACACAAATTAATAAAACTTATTTAATTGTGCCAACGTAATACTCTGAATTTCAGGCCTTCATCAGGTTGAAACGTTAATGTTAATCTACAGTCAACTATAAACCTCATCATAATAAAGTTGTTCATAACAAAATTATTTTATTCAAATTACTTTATAATTAATTTACAAAAAAATTTCACAATCTTTGATCTCATATAATACTAGTATTTATATATAGTAATTGCTATTATGTATATATTTATAGTAATTACTACTATGTATACAGTAATTACTTATTAGATAGGGGTAGACCCTAACTTTTAAAATGAAATTAATCCTTGTTTATATATCTTTCTCAGACATTTTTTATAAAATTTGTATTACAAAATATTGTCACAGCAATTGTTAATATAATCCTTTCTTCAAATTAGTTGATCAAAAACAATATACACAGCCTTAATATAAAATTTTATAATATTAATTTTTTCCTGTTTAGAGATTTTAGCTAAAAACCCTGGTTTGCAATAGAAAAAAACAATCTAGCTTTGACTTAAACAATTTTGTTCAGTCCACATTCCTTAACAACACTCAAATTTCAAAACTATACAGCATTTTTAGCATTTAATGCCTAGATTATAAGCATTATTTGAACAAAATGTAGATTGTGGGATAATTAAATGAAAATAAAGACAAAAAATAGCATTAAGTATACATACTTGTTCATACTCTGAGCTTTAACAGCTGCTAATTGTTCCTGAGACAATGGTATTGAAAGAGGAAGGCAATATTCTGTTCTTCGGGTGTACTTTGCCTTCCCGGTAGCACCGCATTCAAATCTATCTTCTACTTGTAATTTAAAACACTCAGTAGGATCAAGACTTCCACGACTGTTTCGCTATGAAAGAATAGGAAACATATTATATGTGTGCATATATATTTAACAACTAAAAATTAAAATGGTATTATTAACACAAGTTAAATTAGCATATATTTTAGATACCTGGACAAATGTTAGCAGATGCAAAAAGAATTCATGAGCATCCTGCTGATTTTTAGTAGAAAAATCAGGATGGCCTTTGCCAATAACATTCTTGAACATTACTGGTGTCACAGGTGGAATTATTTTTCTCTCTGGTTGATCTGAATTATCAGGTCGGGCATATTTTCCAGAAATCAACCCAGTAGCTAACTTTGCCCTAAAACAGCACAATTTTAATTCAAATTTAATATGTGCATGATGACAATTCTGTCAGAAATAAATTAATGATAAATCAGGACACATACACCAGTATTCCTCTTATTACACTAGAGGATTAATATAATCTTGAGCATAAAGAGAACACTGCGGTACATGACTTTTCAAATCGCTTGAGCGACAATCAGAAGTACTCCAGTTGCTAGTAATTTAAGATGTCTAGTGCCGTCGACAGTGAATTACCCTATGTCATTGTTATGATGTCAAATATAATTTCCAAAATCCAAACTGATGGTCAGGAATTATTTTTTTATTTATTTTTAATTTCCTTATAACCAAATTGGCCAAATTTTGTTAAAATACGTACAAGTTGAAGTGAAACACTCGCAGATCCTTTTGATCCAGGCATAATGTCATCTTGTTTTTCCCTTTGCTTAACATAAGAATTTCATCTCAGAATCAGTGATCTAGCCGACAAGCCTGTTGAGCATTTCAAGTAATTGATAGTCAATCCTTTTAGTAGCAGCTGTTCCTCCCACTCAATCAGTGCCTTTTGCAGCTTTTTCATCCACACCTTCCAATATCCAATCGGACATATGGTGTGGTGTGCTTGCATATCTCATCGATCTAACGCATTAAAATGACAAATAAGAGTGGACTAAAGCTGTTTCCTCCCTCAAGAGGAAATGATTTGGATTCCTTGTTAATTCTTACTAATCCTATTTGCATTCTGAAAAAGACAATGTTATCACCAGAAGAAAATCATTTGGTACAGTCTTTGTGACAGGCCCATTCCATAAATCATACCAAGACACAGAGTCAAACATAGTTTTTAGGTCCAGAAAAGCCATACAGATATCTTTATACTCATATCTTTATCCCAGGCCTTTTCCAAAATATTTCTGAGCAGTGAGTTGTAGTTCTGGATCTGACTTCCTGGAAAGTGGACTGTTCCTCTTCAATTTAACTCTCCACATGTCTTAAGCTTCTTACAATGATAGTAGTATAAATTCTACAAGCTAAAGATAGTATGCTAATCGGTCTGTAGTTTTCACATAAAGTTGAGATGCTTTTCTTATAAACGCGGAAACTGTCATTGGCTACAATAGGTCAGTAACTTCCTCAGCCCACAGATTAAATAGAAAAAAGGTAAGTGGTAAAGAAATAAAAATTAAATTTAAGGCCTCATAAATCCTTAACTATGAGTAAATTGATATCAAAGTTAATTCAACAAAGTTTAAAACTGATAAACCATATCCAGTCCATTTAAAAGGAAATCGCAGTATTCATAAAATATCAAATAGTGACAAATAACTTTAGGCTGAATAGTCCTACAATAACAATTGTGACTATTTACCCAATGATACCAGATTCATAAAAATTAACAGTAAGACATCTAAACATAATTAATATCTTTCAGTTAGTTAGTTCTTAGGTCATAAAAGGTCTGAACAACTCTACATCTATTCCAACGATAAAGGATGAATTAATAATGGAATAACTCACATTTGAACATTGAAGTCAACAGCAGGATCAACGGGAGCATTGTCAAATATAGAATCAGCATTCTCGAAATACCTAAAACATCAGAAAATATTAAAATTTTATAATCAACGTCTGGCAAAAGATTGGTTGAAATACCTAAGTTAAGATTGATTACTACTATTACTTTTTTGTGAAATCCGGAATAGAGAAAATAATCTGCACAACTGAATTCAGATAACAAGAATTTCCCATATTAGCCAGTCCTGTTAAGCCAGGTCCTGATACCGACTTTCCATCTTCAGTCCCGCTCCACTCTTTGTAGTTTGTATTCAGAGCAAGTTCAAGTTCAGCCATACTTTTCTCTGTCTAGAAAGGACATAAACTTAATTAAAATTAGAAAATAGTTTATAAATAATTGCACAAACATAATTAAATGTAAATATAATAAACTCATTTCTAGTTTTCTAGGAACTGGTCTACAACCTCATTGGCTTACTATGCCTCTAATCTGAGGAGGTTAAATTACCAATAATAGAATTACTTCATAAAAACTATCTTAAGATTTGCAGCTTATATTTGTAAATTATAATCATAATTTAGTGTAGGTACTGCTCCTGCACTCAAGTGCTCTTAGCAGATTATATGTGAACTATCATATCAGTCAGAGAAGGTTATACAGAGGGATAAGAAAGGTTTTTTTTGCTTTTAACTGATTATCACTTTCATTTATAATTGCAACTGTGGAAAGATATTTTCAATTACTTACAATATTACATTGTATAGATTCATAAAAACCGTGGAAAGGGACTTTTATTCAATTCTATTGTTTTGGGTAAAATGAAGAGTTTCTACTTTAATCTATTTTACTCTACTTCTGTTATTCCTCTGTAACATTTGATTAATAATAAACTATTGTTTTAGCAATCGTCTAACTGTTTACTTTTTTTAGAATTACATCAATACAATAATTTAAAGCAGATAAAATTATATGCTCACACACACAGACAACACTAATTTAGATTAGGTTTCTATTCCTTACTTTTTCCAAATTCATTATGTTAATACCAAAGTGGGCTAGATGTTGGATGAGTAATGGATCTTCCACCATATCATCTTCTTCATAACTATACACATCTCCTTTCCCTTCTTTGGTAATTGTGCCTAATTTTACAGCTAATGGGTAACCTAAAAGAAACAAAATTATAAGTTAAAAATGAATACAAAAAAAGCTGAAAATTTTAAAATCATTTTCAATAAATATTGCAAATTAAATTTATTTTTATCGACTAAAGAATAAAAACTTAAATTTGGCATAGGCAGTGATTAAGGCCAGAACAGGGCTGGAGTTAGGGTATTTTGTCAAGCCAGCTAAATAAATCTGAAAAATTCAATTTCAATCTTCGCCTCAGAAAATTCTGGCTAAAAACAGAAAATATTTGGCATGTCCTACCTAATGATTTTCTTAATCGCTTTGAGTACAAAGTTCAATACAAAATTGTTTTCTGTATCATAACTAATATTGATTCGATTAAGATTTATTTATTTAGTTATTATTATTGTTTAAGTTGGAATGTTCTGTAAGATGTACAGTTTTCAAATTACCTATTAAAAAACTGAACTGCATTCCAAAGGAACATAATACTCAGGGTGTGGCCATTCTGACACCCCAAGAAATAAGTCTTCCGATGAAAAATGAAATATCAGCTAGTTGGCAAGCCATGTGGAATGAAAGCCCGCCAAGAAAATTACAAAACTATTAAAAAAACCATGGACCACATCAAACCGTACCAATCACAGGGAGGAGCTATAGCCTGATTAAGAATAGGTCTTACAAATTTAACTCATGCATATCTGATCAATAAGCAACCACGGCCAAAATGTCAATACTGTAACAGTGTACATACAGTGAGTCACAGATTTGAAGAATGTCATTTCTATTCCACGAAATTAAATAGATTGGTAATGAGACCGAGTGTATTGGATGCTCTGAATGATGAGCAGAAGAAAGTAGAAATGGTTTTGGTTTTCTTAAAAAGAAATGACCTTTTGAATAAGATTTAAACCTGAGAGTTTGTTGTACGTACTAAATAATTCTAAAATAAGTAATTTTTTCATAATTATTTAAAGAGTTTCAAATCTTGAAATAGAATTATGAAGTGCGAAACATGGGTGTTGATGACCTTAGGGTTTTACGCCCTAAAGCCCCAGCCAACAACAACAAGGAACATAATATTTTAAAAAATAAATGTGTTTGCAAATAAACAAGAGTACAAATTTCATAATGATGAGAAGATAGTTTTACCATGGACTATATATATGAGAAGATGGTTAAGGCTGTGTTCAGAGAATAACACAAATAAGTTTAACTTATTTATTAGTACCTTTATTACTTATTAGGCACTAATTGAGTTGAAACCCAAGTAAATAAAAATCAAGAAAATCAGTTCACCTGTGTATGGCACAGACATACAGATCAATGGCTGAAAATGCATTTTTTAGACAAAGGGACCCTGTAATGTGAGGATTTGTTGAAGATAACAATTCCTAACAATAACAATTTCTTCCTTTGTAAATTTAATATATTACAATATAAAATACATCATAACAAGACATTATTTAAGTCACAACAAATAATGTACATGTTGCAATCAAGGCATTACTCTAATTCATTCAGAAGCTCATACATGTAGGTCAGTCTTTGGATAAATTAAATTTAAATCAATTTATAATTTTATTTATTTTTTTAAATTAAATTAAATTTTTTTGAGAACTTAATAGCTTTTATTCATATGATTTGATGCTGATATAATAAACACAAAAAAGTAAAGATTTTCTTTTCTTTAATGAGTTTCAAAATAAAATATATTTCATAGAAGATGAACCTCATTGGTATTAAATCTTTCTCAAAGAAGTAGCAGATGTCATTCATTCCCTACAAATCTTTAACAACAGTTTAAATTGAATCATCAAAATAACAAGTAAAATTGAGTACTATTCATTGATGCAATATTCTATTCCCTAATAATATTTCAAACAGTCAAATTTACATACCAATTAATGCCAACGAATAAAACATTAAAACAAAAAATTACCAGTTTTTTTGTAATGCTGAAGAGCATGTTCATTGCCTCCAGTTCCATCGAAAAACCTTCTTCCACACAGAATTTTTCCATCAGTGAGGTTCAGCCATAGATTTGAATCTAACTCACATTCTTCACATTTCCAACCATTCGGTGGAATCTTAACACCATTATCAATTTGTAATAAATCAGCAGCATGTCTGAAAAATGAAATAACAAATTCGAATCCTCACAAAATTTAAGTTTACTAGTTTCATAAGTAAACTTATATGAAAAATATCAAATAAATACAAACTATCTAAAAAAATTAAAACAAACCAACAGAGCATTTTTTCACTATATGGCTAAACAAAATATCCCTCAATGATTATATTGGTGGCTTAGAGAAACCAATGTCCATTTTTGGATGTTACTAGATTGTTACATAATATTTTGTCAAAGATTAAACTGCTACATAAGGAAACTAACAATGCTCTGAGAAAAAAAAATTTTTTTTAATCAATCCTCACTTCTGTAAACCTCCAGTTTCGGTTTTTCAAATTCATTTTTTTTAATTTGGAATTTTGACATAGGCTGTTCTTGCTCCAAGCCACAGATTAAGGTTGAAAACATAAATGAGAATCATAAGGAAAACATGAATGAGACAAAGTCTCAAATATATCTGATTGAATAATTACAATATAAACAAAAGGTAATAAGATAAATATAGATAAAACTCGGCCACACATAAGGCGATCTGTGATAATGTGATGCCACACAGAAGGCAATATCTTGTGTTGCCAACCCAGCCGTTGATTCTTTTGTGTATTATGAGCATGTTTGATGAAGAACTCATGCTATTATTATTAGATTTGTAAACGACATCACACAAAAAGAAAAGATAAAATATTTTCGTTTGGTCAATCATTTTAGTCGCAGATGTAGGGCAGTCATGCTCTGTCAGATATCACTGCCCACCGTGACAGACCACCTTATGTATGGCCAAGCCTTTGCTCATTATACTTATAATAACACAAGAGATGTTTTAAAATTTTAATACCATTCACTGTTAGAAAATATAAATAATTTTTTACCTTGAAACTGAACGTACTTCTCCATCCCATGTACCAGCAACCGACTCCAATTCTGCCATCTTTAAAGCTGAACTAGCAGCCAAGATTCCCTCAACAGATTGGACTACCTAAATTATAAATAGGAAATAAATGAGGATTTATTAACATAGAAAATAATTAACTTAAGTGAAAATAAAAAAATTTAGACAATATTTCTTTTTAAAATTTTGGTATCAAAACTGTTCAAACTTCAAATCTTTATTAAAATAAATGGAATATGGTCTGGGTGAAGTCAAATAAAACTCAAATAGTAATAACTATTTTAATTGAGCAAAAGTTTTGCCCCACATTGCAGGGCTTTATCAGGGTTAAAAAAGATATAAACACTTAACATAAGTAAAAAAGTAAATGGAAAATTAAAACACAATACAATGAAAAATATAATGAAAATGAAAATACAATGAAATGTAAAAATTAAATAAGAAAAATAAAAGGTTATAAACAATAAATGAAAACATAAATAATAACAGATAAAAGGAAGAAATATAAAAGAAAGTACAAACTAAGAGATGGAAAGAGGGTGATAAGATTAAAATCAAGAAAAAAGGAAGAAAATGAACGAGACAGAAAATGTACCTGACCTGTTTTGACAAAAGTCAAAGTCAGAGTGGACCGTTTGTATTGGAAGGAGTGGGGATTGGCAGTTAAGACCATTACATTTGAAAATAATTTTAAAGTAAACAGTGTAGAAAATAAAATATTAAAATTAGGTAAACAATAAATTATAAGATACATAATAGGGGGTAAAAAATATTATATATTAAAAAAAATTATAATTGTGCACCAATAGAAGTCACAGAAGAAATAAAGTTAAAAGAATTGAATATAATAAATATAAATGAGAAAGAAAGACAAAATAACAAATAAATAGGGGTACAGAGGTATGCAAATTATATAATAAAAAAATTAATAATAAAGTATTTAATGAAAGTATATTTAAGCTAGAAGTAACATATAAACATAAATTAAAAATAAGATATATAAATATAGAAGAAAAAGAAAGGATAGTAACTATAAAATACAATTAAATTAAGTATGGGGTGAGAATTCAGAAAACAAAACCAGAATAAAATTCAAATGTTTATGTTTCATATCTAACTATCCATTAAGCATGGTTAGTGAAAAGGCGGCATCATTTAGATTTCCAAGCTTACCTTTCTCTTTCTAAGAATTATGATCCTCACTAACTCCACAAGGATACCTTTATGAAGCCTAGCTAGTTTAAACAGATAGTAAATGAGTTCTAAACAAGACAGCTAGGTATGGAAGTATTGAGAGAGAAGAGGAGTCATGGCTTATGTACGATGAAACAATAATAAGACCTTTGAGGACTCACAAGTTTCAATTTTGATAACACCAACAATCTCCGCATACCTATCTTGCTCAACTGAATTCAGTCAAAATTTACAAGGTCAGACTTAATACAACCTCCCCCCCCCCATCTATGTCTTGGTATATTCACTAAGGATGAGTTTATAGTGGAGCAGTTCAAACAAGGAAGGCAGAGTCTCCGGGAGAAAACAGACTTTATTTCAATAGAAATGTTATAATGGAAATGGTGCTAAGTGTCACCTCTTTCTTTGCATAGTTAAAGACTAGTCTTATTAAATTAATATTGGTTTGAGAACAATTATTAACCATTAATTTCATTTTTTGGGGGAGGGGAAGGGAGAGGGGGAAGGAGAGGTAAATGATTAGACTACCTTCAAAATCAATAGCAATATTGCAACATATATATATGTTTCTATTCTTTTTCCAAGTATTCTCAACTTGAACGGCATTATTCCATATATATTGTACATAAGATTGTATCAATTATAAAATGGATAAATAGATGTACAATGAATAAAATAATCTTCCATCATAAACATAGAAGAGACAATATTGATTAATGTTTATATAGTTATCATTACAACCACACTTAACTTGCAACACTGGTTTTCTGGCAAACAGTATTTTATCCAATTTTTTATCTGAAATTTGTTGATCATATTATTTACCAATTTAGAATTTGAAAATGGCAATTTTCTGTTATTATTTTCTTCAAATAGTAACAGAAAAAATCAGGCCAGTTGCACATATCACACAGTGTTCACTTCCCTCCTATCAGATCCCCCTGTTTCATACAGATTAGTGGGCTCATGTTGAAGTTGCTGTTATGTCCCAGGTATAAATTTGCTATGTCAGTTTCCCAAGACTTTTCATTTTTGAGCTAAACTGTTCACACATAAACCATCTTGCAAGACCTGGTTATTTGGACTCAGCGGACAGGGATATCAAAACATGTATTTCTGTCTTAAACTCAAATTCAAAGCCAATGTTTCACTCTACTTTGCAGTGCTTCATCACGGCTTTCAAAATGAAGGAAAGTAAAGAATCACTACAATATGATTATTTCAAAATAATAACAAATAGCATAACTAACTAACTAATTAATTGATTAACTTACTCAAACTAACTAATTAACTTACTAGAATCTAATTAATTAACTTGGAGAGCAAAAGAATAACTACAGTATAGTTCTTTCACTTTCCTTCATTTTGAAAACCCGGCAAAGTGGGGTGAAAAGTTGACTCTTAATAAATTTTACTAATGGGGTTATTTTGACTGCACCCGGAGCACCATCCTATTATAATTTATAACATTTACTTCTAAAAAATACCACAAAATATCTAGATATTTTTGCACTTGAATTAGTTGTATGTTTAAAAGAAACCTCATACGAGCCAGATAAATAGATATAACCACAGAAATAATTTAAAAATGTTAAAATATAAAAATCAAATATTTAAATTAAAAATAAATTAAACATCTTACCACTTGAGGTAACTTATCACATGGCCATGGAATTGAAATAAATTCAGGTAATATAACAATAGATAATGTTTCAGTGGTGACAATATCCTTCTTATCGGGTTCAAAACCTCCTTCAATTCCAATAGCGAGTTTGGTAACCTTCCGTTCTGGTCCATCTCCTTGTTTATTTTCCTTCTTTAAAAACAAAATTAGACATTTATTAAAGAAAGAAAAAAGTCAACTTAATAAACTACAGTATAACATCTAACAATTAATAACTAAAACTGTTCTTAAAAAAAAAAATTATAAAATAGTATATAAAGTTACAAAGTAATGAAGAATTAAAAATTATATGTGTATAGAATAACTATTACAGCCAGAGAAACTTATTAAAAATAATAAGTAATAAAATGTCAAAAAATAATAAGCATAAAATTTAATTAATACCTAAACCCCCAAAAAAAATTTCTCAGAAAACTCTTCAGATAGAAATTAGATATAAAATTTATTAACAACACTCAAGCTTATTCGCTATCAAAACTTTATAACCGCTATATAAAAAGATCCAAGATGCATCACTTGGAAAGCTTGGATTAAGAAGACTTAAAATATTTAGTGAAAACAGATATGTATGTTTCAATAATGAAACCAACTCTGTATGCATTCTGAGATGTAAAAAAGAAAAGCAAAGTATTTTTTGCTTTTGTATAAAATCACCACAACAGTATAATTAGATGGAAAAATCTAGAAAAACTTTTTTAAATACAAATAAAAGAGTAAAACAAAATCAGAATAAGTACAAGATGCAAATGGATTGAAGCAATCCTGTAAATCAAAGTTAACTGATAAGAAAAGATCAGATAAGAACCAAGATCATAATATTTGGATAAATGACAAATTTAAATCACAAACAATAAAAGTCAGAATTTTAATTTCTACATGAAAGATGCTCAGTTAGAAAAATACTCCATTGCAATGAAATAACATAAATATAGCAATTGTAAGAAATCATAAATTAACATTGCATTCCATAAATTGAACATTCATTAAACAACACATAACAATATGACCTGACAAACTGTAATTAAAGAAAACAAATTAAGAACCAAACTACAATAATTTGGCTGTATAGCAATAAATAAATTAAGTTTAAAAAGTTAAAAAACGAACAAAGCAATAAAATATATCTATTTAACTTTGACGGCTTGAATTGGGCTAAACATATAACTAATAGAAACAAATTGATAACAATAAATTATAAAGTCATAGGATGTTTACCTCAATTCGATCTCTCAACAAATGCAAATATACAGCACTACCAGTTCTTTTGTAATGCCTCAAAACAAAATCTTTACCTAAGCCTAAAAATGTATGTAAGCAAACATAAAGACCTGTTTCCGAATCCTAAAAGATAAATTTTGCATTAGTTTTAGATATATTCATTTCTTAAAACATAATTTTAATGTCATTCATCTTACAGGAGTGTCAAATGAATAAACACATTCATCTTTGTAAACTTTATCAGAAGATGTCGGGATTCTGATTCTAGGTAAATGTTGCGTGAGTCCGACAATAGCTGACTCGATCATAATTAAAAACAAAATTAACTAAAAATTTTAAATTTATTCCAGGAGTCAAATTCTTATGACAATATCAACTCAACACCATAACCTAATGCAAATATAACCTTCCACCCTTGCCGGTCATTCTCTATTTCAGTGTTGATATTTTACAATGATTTATTGTATGCACCCAAACAAGATCAAAATAATTCCAATATTTAACTTTTAAAAATTCAAATATCAATTCTCATTAAAAATTTAATTGGACCTTACAAAATTAAGGGAAAATTAAACAACTATTTTAATCATTGAAAATTTTGTAGGTTAAAATGATTCAAAATAAAAGTTATATGAGAACAATTGGCCCTATATGAATAACATAACTTAGATCAAACAAAAAAATCGCGTTTACTGAGTACCAGAAGTTTTAGTTCGTCAATATTTTTCTTAAATTTAAAAAACTTTAGTTTATTGATGTTCACATTGAATTGGAAATTTGATCTTTTTAAATAGTATTAAAAAGTGAATTCAATAAATTGAATGTAGTTTAATAATAGGATTTTATTTTATACATAGGCAATAAGCACAATAAACAACTAAATTGATAAAATAATTAATTTAAAATAAAATAGATCCACAGATTGATTTCCTACTACACTTAACTTGAAAAGGAAAAAAACTGAAACTATAAAAATAATTAAAATTTTAATACATTATATTCTGGCGATTTTATTGTACATAGAGCCATTTTTAGTAAAAATCATTGAAGTTTAAAGTCAGTGCCGACCTTAGACGAGCCTCGCGCTTAGAATTAAAAAAATTAAACCTAATTAAAAATATATTCTTCCTGTTGCAAACGAAATTAAAATAAAGTGAACTAATACATTTCATAGATTATGCAATATTGCATTTATAGGGTACAGGGAGAGGATAAACCTTCAAGATTTGGTTCATTGATAAATTGGAACCACGCAATGAAAGTTCGCATGGGACCTCGAATCAGCTAAAAAGTTTAAATTTATTCAGTATGTTGGGGAAAGGAGGACATATTTATGTGTGGTTCAATTTGGGGAGACTTTCTAAATTGGGAGCAATGAAAAAATTTGTTTCTACATAAACAAAGACAATATATAGCTGATTTTTTCTTTTCTAAAAGTGATGAGAGCAATCAAATTTTTTGGAGGAGAGAGAGCCATGCTCCTCGTTCTTAAGTGGAGGTGGGCAACCAATGCAGGTTACAAAAAAAAATATCATTATTAAATTCATAAAATTAACTTACGTCTATTCATACAGCCTAATTGAGGATTATTAGGAACTGATTCGACGGTATTAATTGGTAATACAGAGAAACATAAAAAAAATA
>NW_027106871.1:998428-999491 GCF_000696795.3 Halyomorpha halys | reverse complement strand
TGTCATCAGAGATTTCCTGTATGTACTCGTACCTTACACGTCTAACAATTTTTTTTTTTTTTAATCAAAGATAATTTATTTTATTTAGTTTGATTTCAGAATACAGATCGTCAAGGCAACATCATACCAGCTCAAACACCCCATTTGTACACCAGGGCTGTCACTCAGCATCAAACTACTCATTTACAAAACAATACTACGAACATCACTCTTACACGGTGCACCTCTACTACATTTCCTATACCCAACAGCCCAATACCACTTCAACAATACCAAAACAGTACAGTACTGAAGATCTGCAGAGGAATATCACTAGAAAGACGTAACATGACGCA
This sequence comes from Halyomorpha halys, assembly GCF_000696795.3. Taxonomy (NCBI): domain Eukaryota; kingdom Metazoa; phylum Arthropoda; class Insecta; order Hemiptera; family Pentatomidae; genus Halyomorpha; species Halyomorpha halys. Next base: position 999,156 of record NW_027106871.1, on the reverse strand, counting down.
CATTTACAACGAACTAAGGCTAATATTGAAGTTTGTCTGCTGGTGCGACATTCCATCCTAATTTTGGCTGTTTTCTGGCACCGATAAGTGCTTAGTTTCATGCATGCTTGAAAAATCATCAAGTTAATATTATTCGAAAATAAATTTTTTTTTTTAATTTTTATCCCCTTGTTAGCAGAGAAATGATGAGGGAAGATATTTTGTGGATAAATGACGAAACGTTTTCTTTTCTTCGGCTCTTGGAATGTTAGTGGCGATACTCTACGTAATAGGCAACACCATACAGCTGTATGATAAGCCATAGTCAGGCTGCAGCAGCAGCCTAACTCATCACTAACAGATTACGAGACATAAACATACACATCAACCCATAAAAAATTGACGCCATCACATTCTCATACAAGAAAACTTCTAACAGAGCACCAAAACTAAACGAACAGACAATACAAACCAAGAGACATCTCACATAGCATGAAACTGGAATCACACCTCTCTTTCACCACACACATACAAAGCAGAATACAGATCGTCAAGGCGACATCATACCAGCTCAAACACCCCATTTGTACACCAGGGCTGTCACTCAGCATCAAACTACTCATTTACAAAACAATACTACGAACATAAGAATAAACTTTGGATAATATATTCATAAAATATCTTCTCTCAGCATCCAATTTACATTCGTCTGCCAATCCAAAGCTTTAAAAAGATTCCCATTAAAAGAG
>NW_027106871.1:993908-998378 GCF_000696795.3 Halyomorpha halys | reverse complement strand
ATTTTGTGGATAAATGACGAAACGTTTTCTTTTCCTCGGCTCTTGGAATGTTAGTGGTGATACTCTACGTAATAGGCAACACCATACAGCTGTATAATAAGCCATAGCCAGGCTGCAGCAGCAGACTAACTCATCACTAACAGATTACCAGACATAAACATTCACATCAACCCACAAAAAATTGACGCCATCACATTCTCATACAAGAAAACTTCTAACAAAGCACCAAAACTAAACGAACAGACAATACAAGCCAAGAGACATCTCACATAGCTTGAAACTGGAATTACACCTCTCTTTCACCACACACATAAAAAGCAGAATACAGATCGTCAAGGCAACATCATACCAGCTCAAACACCCCATTTGTACACCAGGGCTGTCACTCAGACTCAAACTACTCATTTACAAAGCAATACTACAAACATCACTCTTACACGGTGCACCTCTACTACATTCCTATACAGCCCAATACCACTACAACAATACCAAAACAGTACACTACTGAAGATCTGCAGAGGAATATCACTAGAAAGACGTAACATGACGCACATTTACAACGAACTAAGGCTAGAAACTGTACAACACATCATACTGAGACACATTAAGTTTTTTGACAGTCTCCCTGCTTCCTTCAAGCCAATCTCCCGATCAGTCACCCCATACCCCTTCCTGCGAGGTGGTAGGGCAGGAAAGGCTCCAAAAAGCCTATAAACATTACCCTTAAACTCCTTTCTTCTCTTGCACCCCCTCCCTCTTTCCTACTATTTTTCGACTTCTGACTGTTTTTTATTATTTAATATTTTCTTTCGTCTATAACTACTAACTGTTTTATTTTCTATTATATGTTTAATCATCACGAGGAGGCCCCTCACCTCCTAATATTTTCTAGTCGAATTCACATGGAACGGACTCATCAAAACACCAGATAAGTATCTCACCGTATACCTTCAAGTATCAATGGTAGAAAAAGATAATATCCAATCTGAATTATGTAACCATACGTAATACAACCTATTAATTTAATGTTTTTCTGTTTTAGAGTGATCGGGAAAAAAAACTATGAATAAGGGGAGGGGGAATCGTAGACGGAAATGTGGAGAAACGAGAGGTAAGATACGTGGTTACATGGATTGGATTGCGAAGGAATAGAACATTAATAAATAGCCTCATGGCATTACCCTACTGTGTTTTTATTCACCATCAACATACATTCGTACTTAAAATAATATCGATTTACTTTATTTTAGGGAATTTTTTACTATTTTAAGTCATTTTCAAAACTTATCATTTTTTTCAAACAAGTAAATCTCCAAGCGACGTCTCTTATCTGTCAACGTTATTTATGCCTATAGTCAGGTGCAGTTGAGATATTTCATATTGTAGGCAGATGTTTGGTCCAACTGTGGTCATAAGTGAGGCTAGAGCAATTACTCATTTTTTTCATTGTCAGTTTCATGACACTGGGGTGCATCGGACCTCCATAGCCTAGAGCAGTTGTTCCCAAACATTTTTTGCCACGCTATCCTTTTTAAATAGAAAAAAATCGAGGCACTGTTATCGAGCTAAAAGAATATATATAAATATTGCCACTATTATCCTTAGAGTGGTGGAGTATGTAGGAAAATAAGAAAAAGGAAGCAACAAAACAGTGAAAAGTGTATTATGGAACTCACTGTATATTTGCTATTCTAATTTTATTATGTATGTATATTTTTAATAATAATATGAGAAAATGGTATTCGCTCTCGGCACCTCTTGCATATGCTTGGGATACCCACTTTATGATCCTCTGGCCTAGAGGCTCGTGTGTCATCAGAGATTTCCTGTATGGACTCGTACCTTACACCTCTAAAATTTATTTATTTTTTTAATCAAAGATGATTTATTTTATTTAGTTTGATTTTTCAGCAGTTTTACCTAGTAGCAGAAATGTGACAATTTTTAATTTGGCTCATTGTCTTTATCAGCTTACTTTTATTTGTTTTAACCAAAGTTCTTCCTAGTCCTGACTATATAACGGCCATTTCTTACTTAATAATTACCAATCTCAATAATACCATAATTAATAATTCATTATCTTAAAAAGATATTTTTGAAAATATGCTTTCAAAGATGTAGGTAATTTTAATAACAAAAAGAGAATTTTTGATGTCAAGGTTGGGAAACCCGTAATTCGTAATCTGGCAGCACTAGTCTGCTATTCAGCTAATCGATGGAATTGATGTTGGATTGATTTATTAGCTTTGTCGATAACTTTTATTGATTACAAGGAATAAAAAAAAAAACAAACAATAAAATCGTCAGTTATAAATAACATACATCATAGTTGCCATGAACTTATAGTCCAATTGAACGCGAAGTATCCAAAACCTTTTATTATTAACCCATTTCAGATCCACCTTAAATATTTTACTTAATTTGATTATCAATGTTTCAAAAGATACTTTGTGTTGGTATGAACTGCTTTGATATAATACAAATTTGCAAGAATTATCCTCTTGAAGACTCAGAACAAAGGTATTCTGATATATTTTTAATTTAACATTATATTCTCAATTAAAGTGGCATTTATAATATTTTAATGAAATTTTTTAAGGTCAACTGAATATCGAATGCAGAGAGGTGGAAATGCATCCAACAACTCTACAGTCCTCTCATTGTTAGGAAGCATCTGTGAATTCATGGGAACTATATCAAAGAATACATTTTGGGAGTAAGGTTTCAGTTTAGGGTGTACAAAGTATTAAAGTGTTATATGTTTAGTTAGGTGTGCTGAATCATTCTCTTCTGTGATATAAAATTAGACTTGATATTTTTATTTATTTATTTTCCTTATTATTTGAGTTGGTACTAAGAAAAATATTTTTTTATAAATATTCTCTTCAAAAAATGCCTCCAGTCCATTACTCTTGTACATCTAAACACAAAAATACATCTTTAACAACATTTTTAACATTATTCATCAATTTGAACGTATTTTGTTAATAATTTCTTAAGACAACTATTTCTTAAGCCAGTTTAATATGTGTAACAGACCCTAAGATTTCTACTAGTTACTATAATTTTTCTATAAAATTTCTTGCTTAAGATTAGTGTTAATGAAAAACATTTGAACTACCACAATTCTTATAATTTACAGATTTATTCAGAAAGATTTTGAAAAGTATTCCATTGATATCAGTGGGTGCAAAATATATTATGAATCTCAATTTCCAGTTTCTACTATCATTATTAACGATCAAAATGGTAGCCGAACAATTGTTCATTCTAATAAGGACTTACCAGAACTCGATTATGAGCATTTCAAGAAGATCAATTTGAAAAATTATTCATGGATACATTTTGAAGTAAGCTGTAAAATTCAAAAGTTCTTTTATACTTGATAAATTAATAGTATACCAAGCCTTACTGAGTGATTTTATTTTATTTATTATATTTTACCTCTTCTCTTCCAAAGTAACTCTACAGATGAGATGGTATGACAAAGTCTAGTGACTTTTAAAACATTTTTGAATCACTCATACTAAATCTTAGTATTCAGCAAAATGTTTGAAGGATAAAAAAGTCATTCTTTTAATAAACTTTTTTTAGGGACGTAATGTATCACAGGTTTTGAAAATGATGAAAAGTGTTAATGATTATAACAATGCTTGTGGTCATCCGATCACCATATCAGTTGAACTGGAAAAGAGAAAAGAAGCACTGAGTTTAGCTGAATTAGCAGACATTGTATTTGTTGGAAAAGAGTTCAGTAACACCTATAACTGGGATGGAATGGAGACTACATTGAGAGAAATGAGGAAACATGTTAAATCAAGGTAAGGACCCCGAATATTAGTCAATTAGATATACAAAACTCAATATGTAATGATTAAACCAGTGCAAATCAGCTTGAAAATTCTGGTACTTAGATTTTTTTAAAAAGGCCCTCTAGGGCTTCATGTTTTTCAAAATGTAGATACCTCGTTTTAGAGTGAGTAAGATAATAAATGGATATGAGAATACTGTAAATTAAACCAAGATGGTTGAGCTATCTCAGCATTACAGCTTGAACAACATTCCTTAAATAATTAATTCAGCAGGCTGGTAATTGAGTAGTACCCTACAGTCCCTGAAGATTCTTAGGACTTTTAGGGAGTTGCACTTTTCTCACAATAAATATTAAGTTGGGTTTCTAATAGTCTGCAGATCTACAACTAGTTCAATTTGGTTTAATTATAGTTGGTATGATTGGGTTCTCTCTTCTAGCTCTGAAAAACAGAAATATCAACATACCTCATCAAAATACTACAATAGCAGATAAGTGAAGAAACTATCTTCATATCTGTGATTAACAAAAATTGTTTGCATCTCTAACGAGATTATATGGCATAGTGAAACTAATCAAAAAAAAATCTGGCACAAATAGGCCATGACAAGAAGGTGCTGATCACATGAGGCAGAAAATCAGATAGTTTCTATTATATA